>NC_061111.1:109879037-109942010 GCF_002878395.1 Capsicum annuum | reverse complement strand
TAGTGAGGGTAGTAGAGATTGAAAAAATCTTAGTACTAAACTTAGAATTCATGACATGACCAACCAACATATAATCAATATGAGTTCATGAATTGATTTAGAAGTTCGATTGCGTAACAATAAAACAATTGATAAAAATGTGTAAGACCAAATTAATAGGGATAGAGAAAATTGAAAAAATGTATTGTCACAAATTATTTCTGCCATAAAAACTCTTGGAAAAAATAATTTAGCGTCTAGGGAAAAGAATGAAAAGATTTACCAAGAATATAATGGAAACTTCTTAAGTTTTATTGAAATGATTGTAGAATTTGATTCAATCATACAAGATCATATTCATAGAATCAAACATGATGAAATTCATAACCATTATCTTGGGCATAATATACACAATGGATTAATAAAATTGTTGGCAAGTGAAATGAAGAATAAAATTATTGAAAAAATTAGAGAAACAAAGTATTGCTCCATCATTCTCGATTGCACATCGGATACAAGTCATCAAGAATGTCTTTTATATTACGGAGTGTGAATATTTCAACAGCTTCAATAAAAATTGTCAAATATTTTTTAGAATTCTTAAAAGTGGATATACAAGTGGAAAAGGTCTTTTTGAAGTTATTTTAGATGAAATAAAATATATTGGACTTGATATTGATAACTTAAGAGGACAAGGATGTGATAACGGATCTAATATGAAGGGAAAACATCAAGGAGTGCAAAAAAGACTTCTTGATATAAATTCTAGATCATTTTATACACTATGTGATTGTCATAATCTAAATTTAGTAATATGCGATATCACTAATTCTTGTACAAAAGTTATATCATTCTTTGGAGTGGTACAATGCATATATTCACTATTTTCTTCTTCCAATAAGCGATGAAAATTTTTAAAAGATAGTGTATCCGGATTAACTCTTAAATCATTGTCACAAACACGTTGGGAAAATCGTATTGAAAGTATTAAAGAAATACGATTTCAAACTCCACAAATAAGAGATGCTTTATTGAAATTTGCTGAAGTTAGTGATGATCCAAAAACTAAAAGTGAAGCTAATTGCTTAGCAATTTATGAGCTTGAAAAATTTAAATTTTTATTAGGTATGACTATTTGGTATGATGTACTATTTCCTGTTAATTCAATTAGCAAAAGTTTACAATCAAAAGATATGCATATTAATGTCGCCATAGATCAATTAAGAGGTCTTGTTTCTTTTTTCAAAAAATATAGAGAAGGAGGATTTACAACTGCTATGATTGCAGTTAAGGAAATTGCACTAGAGATGAATATTGAACTTGAATTTCATAGTAAACGTGTAATTTATAGAAAAAAAAACAATTTGATGAGAATGTCGATAACGAAATTACAAAATCTCTTGAATAATCTTTTAGAGTTGATTACTTCTTATATATAGTAGACCAAGCCATTTCTTCACTTCAAAATAGATTAGAACAATTTGAAGCATATGAAAGTATTTTTGATTATTTATTTAATGAAAAATAATTGCGATCATTAGATGACGAGAATATTAAAAAATATTTTCTTAATCTTGAATGTTCCATAAAACATAATATTTATTCTGATATTGACGGTATAGACTTGTATTCCAAATTAAAAGTGGTGAGGGAAATCATACAAATAGAAGATAAAACTCTAATCGAGATATTCAATCAAATAAAATGACTTGATTCTTTTTCAAATGCTTATATTGCTTATAGAATAATGTTAACAATTCCTGTAACAGTTGCTTCCGTAAAAAAAACTTTTCAAAATTAAATATTATAAAACCTTATTCAACATCAACAATGTCTCAAGAAAGATTAAGTGAATTTGCTATATTATCAATTGAAAAAAAATTATTAGAAGAAATTGATTATAAAAAAATTATTAACAACTTTACATCTCAAAAAGATAGAAGAATAAATTTTAAATAAAAAAATATAAATTTTTAATTTTAATGTAAGGTCTCTGATTTTAATTTGGCCTTAGGCCCCAGTACGCTTGAGTTGCCCCCTGTCGACCAATACTACTGCAACTAACAACAACTACATATACTCCCAAAGTTCCAGCCACACAAAGCAACCTTTATTCCATCCCGTACAAAAAAAGTCCCGAGAAACCATAATATACTCCCTCAACGTCCAACAATAACAACTACATATACCCCCTCACGTTCCAGCAATTATAGAAAAACAAAAAAAAAACTACATATACCCCTTCACGTTCCGGCAATTAAAAAAAACAAATTTTCTCACCTCCTATTTGAGGTTTGTTCATAATTTAAAATTTGTGGCTCTTGAAAGTTTAGCTATTGTTAACTTTAGGAATTCAATAGATTGTAACGGTTTCTTGTAAATCAATCTTCGTAAGAGATGTTAGAGTTTTTGTCTAGATTTTCTTAACAAAATAGAGTTTTAGTTTTATATTGAAGGACAATAAAAGTAGTACCATAATTAATTTTATTTTTCCTTAAAGGAAAATATAAAACTTTTTCATATTTGATAAACCTCTTTCTTGGAAGAAAGGTTTTGGGACTTTATAAATAGAAGACCCTTATTCTCATACCATAACACAATAACATCCACAATGTAGTCTTTTGATTTGAGAGTTTTGTCTACAGGGAAATTTTCTCTCTAAAATTTTTATGATTTCTTTTATATTAGGTTTTTTTTTAATATGTAGGGCATATAGTAATAATATTATGTTTTTAGTATTGTTTTCTTTATCGTTTGATTTTGGTTTGCAACTTTTAGCTTCCGCATGACGTCCTCTCGATTTCGAACCCAACAAGTGATATCAGAGTTTATGGTTCAAAGGTCCAATGGTGTGGTGAGATGAGATTAAACAGGTTCAAAGCAGTTTCAAAATCAAGTTGCAACCAGTCTGGCGATAATGACGATTTTGTTTAGCTACAGAAGTTTTAAACATATTTCAACAATCCTGTTGCTGCATCTTTATAAATAAAAATAAAATATTACTAATTTTAAATACACTTTTAATCATAATATTTTAAATCTTATTTTTAACCATGACAAGCAGCAGTGATGAAGATTATATAAAGAACAAAGATCATTCACGCGAAGAAGGTGGATAAAATTATGTAAAGAAAATCAAGCCAAAAAGAGGAGACTTGTTAGGGTTTTTGTCCTGATTTTCTTACCAAAATTGAGTTTTAGTTTTATATTGAAGGAAAATAAAAATAGTACCATAATTACTTTTATTTTTCCTTAAAGGAAAATATAAATCTTTTTCATATTTTGCAAACCACTTTCTTGGAGGAAAAATTTTGGGACTTTATAAATAGAAGACCCCTCTTCTCATACCATAACACAATAACATCCACAATGTAGTCTTATGATTTGAGAGTTTTGTTTAGAGGGAGATTTTCTCTCTAAAGTTTTTATGATTTCTTTTATATTAAGTTTTTTAATTTGAACGTCAATTGGCCAAAACATATAGTAATAATATTATATTTTTTAATATTATTTTCTTTGTCGTCTTATTTATCATCTCATGGTTTGCAACTATTATCTTCCGCATGACGCTCTCTCAATTTTGAACCCAACAAGAGATAACTCTCAATTTTCTTTGTATCATGTAATTTCATGACTACGTGAGACGCAATTCTAATATTATGAAATAGCGTGGATCTCATCTATGGTTAATTGCTTATTATTTAGTTATATAATATGACGTATGTTATTATTTCGGTTTCAATTATATTAAAGGATAAATCTTAGTTGGCTTTAATTGTAATAGACGAAAACCTCACCTTGCTAGTTTAAATGCTAATAACAGGAACGTAAGTTTAGTTTTATTTATCAACTCTACTTATTTTCTTCATAAACTCTTTAAATTTGTGAACCCATTAATTCAGTAACTTGTTAGGATTTTTACGCTTTACACTTTAATAAGCACCTGAGTAATAGACGAGTCTTGATCGTGGTCACAACTTGCGTCTTGGTTATGGACATCTAAATAGATGGTGAGGTCGCAACTATGCGTCTTGACCTAAATACTTTTCCTGAACATATTTCTAGAATTTAGTTGGGACTAATAAAAGTTGAACCATTCTAAGTAAATCCCAAACATTAATAAATACATTTTATTCAAAATTATTTTGAATCATAAAAGCGACTGTGCTAGAATCACGAAACTCGAGGGCGGCACCTTTCTCTCAGTAAAAAAATTTCCTTACTAGTTTGCAAATCAATAATAAAAGAGTCAAACTTTCGTTTGTTTAGGTATGACTTGGAACACCAAAACTCAATTTCAAGTGGCGGTTCTGCAAATAAATAATTTCTTTTTAAAACGTCACTTTAATAGGGAAACCTTTCAAATCAATTCTTAGTGGGGTAAGAAAAAAGGGCGTGACAAGCGTGAATGCACGTCTGAATAATTGAAATATTGTCTAGCTATGAACACTGAATGATTTACTCTTTGTTTTTTTAAGAATTTGAATACGTACAAGTTATTTATATATAAATACAATAAATATAAAAATTAAATAAAATAATAATATATATTATATAAAAGTATTAGAAAAAACTTAATATAAATAAAGTAAAAACTATTATTTGATAAGAAAATAAAATATTTAAATATATACATTTCAAATAATTATATCTCATAGTATATAAAAAATTGAAATATTCAAATATTTATTTTATAGTATAACATAGTAAATATTATCTAAATATACGAGAGCTATAGTAATTAGTATACAATATAGCTACAACTTGACCTTAAAATGATTAGATAAGCTAATTTTTTTTTCGTGCATGCACTCATCCTTAACGCAAATCATGAGTATGAAAAGTAAAAACCATGAATTAATTATTAGATAACATGTACATAAGATTTCAACCAAAGAAACGACAATATATACATATTCATTATTACAAGGAAAAAGTTACACTTTAGTAAACCAATCAAGCAAAGCAACATGTTGTGAATCTCAGAAAGAACATTAATTTTTTTTTGCAAAAGAGAGCTTGATTTTTTCCAAATAAAAGTAGTATGCTTATAAGAGTTTGAATGATTGAGACTCTGTCACAGATTTGATTCATTCAGACATGTTTAGACCTATCAAGAGAATTTAAAACATAAAAAAATAAGCATACTTAATGAGTTGAAGTTTGAACCATTCAGGCTTAGATCTTCATTAATTAAAATCGAACAATTGATGCCTTAGATTACATTTGTTTTTATTAAGATTAAAAAGTCTAAATTTTGTGAACACCTAATTTTTGATTAAATCTAAGGTTAAAAGTCATTTTAGTGTTTAGTATATTTTTTTAATTCTAAATTAGATATTTTAATTTTTATGTCTGTCACGACCCGATTTCTCAAGTCATAATGGTGCCTACCTCATCCCCCAGTAGGCAAGGCAAATCATAGCCCGAAATAATAGGCAACGGGCTACTAGGTAGAAATCAGAAAAGTTCACTTATGATGATAGCAATAGTAATAACAAGTAGCAAATAAAAAGTAAACATGTCGCATATACTAAAATGAGGGAAGGAAAAGGACCAAACACACAAACGAATCCCTCTCAAGGCCTGGTAAGGTCGGTACTAGAGTCACTACTAAAATATACCCAGAATACTAGACAGAATTCAAAATATACCCAATATACACAAGTAGTCTCAAGTACAAAAGACTAAACCAGAGTAGCTAGAGGAGGACCAGCCTCGAACAATAGTAAACTCACCATGTTGTGAATCAGTACTGAAAGGTCGGAATTAGGTCAATGTCGGCTGCTACGACTCAGATCTGCATCAGAAAAAAGATGCAGAAGTGTAGTATGAGTACCAAAGTAATGGGTACTCAGTAGGCATCATCGGCTGATTGAGCTCAATATAGAAAAGGTATAACTACAATACGGGATCTAATCTAAGTCAATCGTAAAAAGGAATAGAAAGGTAAACAACTACCAAGCTACGCCAATGAGATAAAGGAATAAATATAAGTGGTACAGAAAATAAATAATGTCGTAATTACAAACAAATAAAAAATAACTCAACTGGGCCCCTATAATCCCACTAGGCACACAACATAACCTAACTGGGCCTCCATAAGCCCGCTAGGCACATTGAAGAAGACAATTAACCCAACCGTATCCCCATAAGCCGGTGGAATACATAAGTAGCAATTAAAGAAAATAAACATAAAAATCTGTAACTGAGCCATTCCCAAGAAATCATGATAGTTATCTAGATGTGCACCGGACTTGAACCGGCACCAATAGGTAGTACCGAGAGGCTACATACCAAAATTAAACTGGTAGTGATGGATAATAACTAGAGGACACTTGCCGAATTCGAACCAGACATCGTGGTAATAACGATAGGCCACATATATAATATACACCAAAATTCATAATCAGATACCGGATTCGAACCAAAACTCAAAGAAACTACAACCATAATCAGTGCTGGACTCAAACCGGAACTCAAGGAACCACAACCATAATCAGATGCTGGACTCGAACCGAAACTCATAGTATCCATAATAATCAAATGTCGGACTCGAATAGGAACTAATAGTAACCATACCCAACTGTAATATTAGAATTCATACCATACCATAACAATGTCAACGTGGTACAAAAGTTCACAATCAATGACAGAAATAAAGTATATGCTTAACCTGAACGGAAGCTAAAATACGTCTAATTATCGTACGCATGTGTTAATTAGGGGCAAGTTCAAGGTTTTGCAATTTAATTCCACGTCCTAAAGGAATAGATGCTATATTATATTAAAAGATAAAATACCAAAATCTACTAGAACGGGGTCCTCATCGGAATAAATAAGACATGTTATATATATATCAAATGATACGCAACTACAAGCAGTTATCCAAACCTAGCATAATAGTTCACAATTTCAGTATATAAGCTCAATCTAAAGGTAGGGTAAGCCTACCCTACTTGGACGCCAAAACTAAAATGTCTTTCCGCGAAACTTCTGAATAGTGCCACTAAAACTCGAGCTTGAACAACTTGATTTCATTTTGAAAATTTAATACAATGAGTAAACTTGCTAAAACTTAAATTTATATGCCTTATACATAGCAGAGTAGAATGTTTGTGGATAACATGGTAACTATTACAACTCTCCGTAGTTTTTCCATGAATTAAGCTAACAATTGCTTAAGTACCTAACCCACCGCCTAAATGTCCACTAATCTTATTTAAATGGTAATATACTGCCACTTAAGGTAACATATGTCACGGACATATATATCTTACTAATTATAGAATTTAATTCTGTTATATATATACTTGGGCATTACATAAGTTCCTGGTAAAATAAATATAAATTTTGAATATACTGTAATAAATAGAAAATTATTTTTAATAAAACCTCTATTATATAATAATAATATTTTAATACTTTTAGATTTACTATCCCTGCTTAAAATATTAATACACTATAAAAACTATTATAGAGTAATATAAATATATCATCACTTAAAGAATTTTACCACTATCAAAAATAGTTTAGAAGGGTGCTAAAATATATTTTTACCAAATTTCAAATTAAATAAAATAATCCACAATATATTTCGGTATAACTAAAATTCTCAAACGAACTGTCTGGGAACCGAACTATCAGTCCCAACAAGTCATAAATAACTTGGGACAGTAATAGAAAATCTCTAGATACCAAAAATGTATGAAAATACAGAAAAATGATCGTGAGGGTCATTACAATGTCATTTTCTAAAAAAAAAAGTATTTGAAAATTATAAAAAATAAAGTCACATTCTAGAATGAGTTTTGTTTTTATTCTTTTCTAAAAAAGAAACAAAATTTATCAAAAATATGTTTGTTTTAAATTTTTATCTTAATAAATAAGCAAGTAATTTTAGCATTTTTATTTTTTTCTTTTATTGGACTAGCTTTTTAAATTTTTATTTTTTTTATTAGTCTTAAACTAATTAATTAATATTTCATTATAGTAATTGAATTTTATAACGGACCTAAACCCATCCTAATTCTAAATTTAATATCCTAAACCTATCCAAACTCTACCCTCACCTCACTCCCCGCAAAAAACCAAATCTAACTCAACCAAAAAAACCCAAAACCCAATCCTAAACACTAACTAACTAGGGAAAATTGGGAGAGTACCCACTTTACAAACTTATTTTGTCAAATATCCACTTAATTTCTTTTTCATTTAATATTTAGGGTTAGGATCCAAAAAGTTGTAAAAGTGGGGTACACACGTGGGCCAAGGGGCCTTTTCATCATTTTTAAACTTTGAGAAATAAATAAACTACACCTAACACCCTCCATTTCTTTTAATATTAAATAAAACCTCTTTTCTCTCTCTTCTCTTTAATTTCTCAACTCCTGTTGTTCCGAAGACATTGCTCTCGAACACCATTTTAGATTTTCGTTCTTTTCCAACGACAAAGGGCTCATTTTTGCATTGTAAGGTAAGTTAAAATCAAGTTTCAATTATTTGTAGATCCGTTTAATAGTTTTTATTATTAACCATTTCGTAGTGCTGTAGTATAAAATTTTTTTGAATGTGGCTGGTTAAATATTTAAAATATGAGAATTTTATTGATAACTAGTTTGATTTTATAGCAATGATTGAGTATTGATTCGACAGTTTTGACTGAATTTTTTCGTCGATCACAATGTTAAATTTTAAAATTTTTGTTAAGAAATTTTACTTTGGATCTGGTATTTTTTTAGCACTGCAATGTTGAATGATTGGATAATTATTAATTTATGAGTTATTTTGGCTATTTGATTCGAGGAGTTACCTGTTTCTGTCTGTAAACTTGTGTTCTATGAAATAGCAATGCCCTTGATTGAAATTAATTTTTAGGTGTATGAAATTTTTTTAAAATATGATTGATGAAATAGTAAAAATTGAAAGACTAATAGCCAACTAGTTTGATTTGTAGCAATAGTTGAGTTTTGATACCGTATGTTTGGTTGAAATTTTTTCGTTCACCACGCTGTTGAATTTTGGTTCAACTCTGGTATTTTTGTGTAGTGAACTATTTAATGGTAGGGTAATTCATAGTTATTTTGGCCTTTTCATTTGAGCATTGAATTGTTTTTGTCAGTAGACTTGTGGTCTATGAATTAACAGTGACCAAATTATTTTTAGGTGTAGATTCTGTTAAAAAATGAATAAAAAAAATTGATGTTAAACGCACAGTTGATACCACGTCTGATTCTTCTTCTAGAAGTAGAAAAAGAAGTACTGAGCCAGTTGAAAATACCTCTAAAAGAAAGAAAACTGAAGCACAAGAGTCAAAATCAGATTTAGAGTTAAAAGAGATAAGTAGATATGTCAATGAGTCTAGTAATGATGTTTCTGAGGGTAGTGGTAATGATGAAGGTGAAGGGAGTGAGGGTAGTGAAAAAATAGTGCTGATAGAGATAATTATCCCTTTTTCATGTCATTTTGTTCAAGGTACATTTTTGTGAAGCAGTATGACCTTCAAACTATAATGGACGAGGTTGAATTTTTTTTGGTAAAGATATCGGTTAGATCAAGGATGATTGTATACCAAGAATTTAAGAAAATTTTTGTCGATCAAGATTCAAAGAAAAGATTCATGCGGTCTTGTTTTAAATACTTGAGAAATCTGTCGCAACTTCTTAAATTCAATGAGCAGATGGTCCATTATTTGTTGTAACGACGTGTTAAGAACGATAAGATGCGTCATGAGATGTGATTTTTTGTGAACAATGACCCTTCTTGTTTTGGTTTAAAGGAGTTTTGTTTGATCACGGAATTGAACTGCTCATCATATCCCAGTGAATCAATTAAAGAAGGTGTTAGAAAAAGGGGAGCATTTTTACTTTAAGGTGATGAAAAATAAAAATATTACGGAAGTCAACTTATTACAGCTGATTAGAGGGAATAAACTGAACGAGGAGCAGAAGTTTAAATTTTGTTTACTATAGTTCTTGCACACTATGTTGCTGTAAAAGATCCGACGAAGGTTGTCGACACAAAACTGATTCAGATGGTGGATTCTTTGAGTTTCTTTGAGAGTTATCCATGGTTAAAAGGGACATTTCAATTGACCATGGACTATCTAAAGAAGAAAAGTGACCTAAACAAGCGGAGGAAAGTATTTGATGAGAAGCAGAAGGCATCCTATGCTCTATTCGGATTCCCTTGGACATTTATGGTATCTACCATCAACCCTTTAGTCAGTTTATCATAGATTCTTATTTTATTGATACTCTATCATAGACTCTAAGTTATTTTTTCACTACTATATTGCTTATAGATTTGCATCTACGAGGCCTTTCCTCATCTTAGAAAATATGTTGCAAAGTTAATGGATAAGCCATTTCCATTCCCCGTATCCTCAGATGGCACACTATAAAAAGTGATAAGATAATCGACAGCGACCCATTCAAGTATAAAGAAAAAATTATTGAGGTATGAACTTATTTTTTATTATGCAATAATACTATTGTTGTATTGAATGTGATGTAATTGTTAATTGATTTTTGTAGAACGTGCACCGGTACATCATCTCTACTATTCGTGATATGAAGATGGATTACATGGTTACATTTAAGTCATATATAGATGAGCTAAAGAATAATGTCCTCGATGGCTTGAAGAAAGATTTACAAGGGGTGATTGTACTTACTTCAAATGGGGACAGTGATGATGACGGAAATTTGCGTGGTAACCCTATTAGAGTACGCATTGGTGATGATGCTTCTTCGAGTACCTCAAAAGTTGTAGTGGGTACCTCTGTCGATAGGGATCTTTATAAGCGTGTTGCTAGGCTTGAGGAAGCCATATTGGATATTGCTGCCTATATCAAAGAGAAAAGACTGAAGAAAAAGAAAAACGATAAGCAACAACATGAGCAAGGTAACTTTATTTAATAATTGATATAGTTAATGAATTTTTGGTGGTAAATATTAGTAATACTTTATAATATGATACAGTGCATGTGGACCTTCGTGAAGTAGAAAGGAATGAAGAGGAAGAAAAAAGGAGCAAAATGAATAAGTTGATCACTGTTGTGGCAGAAGAGAAAAAAGAAGAGACAAGAAGAAAGAAAAAAAATGGAAAAAGATAAAGCGAAGAAGAAACTGGAAAAGAAGCAGCTGCAGATAAAGAAGAAGAAGAAGCTGAAGAAGAAGTTGAAAAAAAAAACAACAACAGATGAAAAAGAAGAAGGTGAGAAAGAAGAAGTGAAAAAGATAGCATCAGTTGATGGAGAATAAGAAACTGAGAAAGAAGCAACAGATGAAGAAGAAGAAGAAAAGAAAGTTGAGAAAGAAGTAACAACAAATGTTGAAAAAAAAAAGAGAAAAAGGTTAGAAAGAAAAAGTTGGGAAAAATGTTGAAGAGTTAGGCAAAACAACTGAAGATGGAAAGGAAAAAGCAGCAGACAAAGAAGAAGAATAAGACAAAAAGATGGACAAAAAGAAGAAAAAGAAAAAGCAGGCAAAAAAGATGCGGTCATGGATACTGTTGATTTCATCAACTATAACATTTATGATAATGAGAAACAATGCATTTGAATGCTAATATTGTTAATGTTTAAGACTTTTTTTTTTAATTTGAGAAACAAGGGAGTTGAATGATCTGTTGTTAGGATATGACAAACATTCTTTTATTCTATGAAAGTCGTTATGATTCTTCATTGAATTTGTTTTAACTATATTGTTGCATGGAATTTGAATATGCATTGTGTTTTCATAACTGATACAGTATATGGTTCACATCATAGAATGGATATTTAATCTTTTGTATACCGCTAGCATAGTTTATCATTATCATGCTACTCGATTTTAAATTGATGTGTAGTTTGTTCAACTATGATTTTATGAAAAACAGTAGTATTTTTATTTATTCAATCTCATTACATTCATGTTACACCTTTTCAAACAATGAATACTAGAATTATACCACATAATATCATTTTTTGGTCATTCTCCCTTTCTTCGGCCAAAACTAATTTTTGTTTTAGCTGATCCCTCTATATTTGGGTGTCTTCTAGCAATTCTTTCAAGTGATCCCTCTATTCTTCAATTTTTTTGATTAAAGTCATCAGGAAATCTCTATTTTCTTTATATTCTTGGAGACTTTGTAGTAGATTAAATTTTATCACGCCATAAAAATTTGATGTCTCGGATCCCGGACTCAATGTTGATGGATTGCTTGGAGGTGATACCTCATCAAGCCATTTAAAAAATGAGCATGTGCCATTATCCTAGAAAAAAAATAATAATTACATAACGATTTACATAATTTTTTAAAAAGCCATACACAACTCACCTTCGCAATTGCACAGTTAAAAAATTTACGACCGGATTTGAGTCCATGCGTGACGTCCACAACACAACCATATTTCCACAATGATAAATTAGAGACTTTTTAGAATTAGATATTTGAGATGCTTAAGACATTTTAGAATTTTAAAATAAAAATAAAGTGAATGAAATAAAATAATGCGGGATGAAGGACTTTATATATGAAGTAAAAAAGAAGTGTTAACATTGAAAGAGTACAAAATTAGGCGTTTGTTACTGTTGGAACAATAATTATATTTTTGAACTATTGGTGATACTTAATAGTCTGTCATCGATCTTGACCTATGTCAATAATCAACGAGATAATAAAATCTACCATAGACACTTGTAATCGATAGACCCTCAATAACATGTTTAAAAAGAAAATAATTAAGTAAAAAATATACTTGTGCTTTGAGGGTCCATCGATTCAATTGGTCTACCGTAAATGTAAACTTTAGGTAGTGCATCCATTAATCTCTAGATCATTGGTAGATCTCATACATGTATGTACATGATTATCGACCCTTACCAACATGTTGTTTAAAAATGAATAAATAAATTAAAAATAAATATAGTGTGGAATTCTATACATATTATGGAATTTAAACAAGTCACATAATCATATTTGAACTTATACAAATCATGAGTGGTGAATTAAGGAGTGTGTGAATGGGTAGTGGTTGAACAAACAATATCCTAAGAGTAATGTTTGTCAAAGCACAAGTATGTTTTGAAGATGTTGATTATATTTGATGACAACCCATCCACGTACTTCCTCAATCACCACCCCAAATCAAAAAAGTATGTGGATGGATAGTCATCAAATACAATCAACATCCTCAAAACATACTTGTGCTTTGACAAACATTACTTTGAGGATGTTCATATTTCAACCACTACCCATCTACATAATCCTTCGATCACCACCCCCAATTTGTATAAGCTCTAACAAGATCATGTGACTTGTTTAAACTCCTTCACATGTGTAGAAACCCATAATTTATTTATTTTTTATTTGATTATTTATTTTTAAACAACATGTAAGTAAGGGTCTATACCGTGTACATAGATCTATGTGATCTATGAATGATTAGGAGAGCAATCGATGCACGATCTATAGTATAAGTCTACGGTAGACCAAATGAATCGATGACCCTCAAAGCATAAGTGTATTTTTTACTTAATTATTGGCATGGGTCAACATCGATGATAGTCTATTAAGTGTCACCAACAGTTCAAGATTGATGTTTAACCACCCCAAATCATATGATTTTGTGTTTAAATTTTTTTTAATTTAATTATTTTCTTTCACCACCCCCAAATCATGGGATTATATGTTTAAACTTTTTAAATTTAATTATTTTCTTTCAAACTACAAGATACTGATGGTCCATCAATTTATATGATTTACGATCAACTTATATGTCTGGTCGAGATGTGACAATGTTTAAAATCGATGATAGTGTATAATACATTAGCTAGTGTAGAGTAGACCGATTTGCTTGTCTACAATAGATTATATATGTGATATGGATTTATTATTAAATATTTTTACTCTTCGTGAATTTAATCAAGTCAATTTACAATTGTATTCATTGAACAAGCAATAAAAATTTGAAAAATTGGTTGTGCAAAATCACACCATTGATACAGAAAAATAACCAACACAAAAAGCAATAATCACAAAAAAGAGGAAAAACTTAATTTACAAACTGAAATACTTATATTCATTTTGTTAATTGCAGTACATACATTTCCCATTATCAAAAAACAACAAAAAGTCAAAAAAGAAGAAGTTTTCTTCTAAAAAGAATCCTAACTAAGATAGCTTCTTCTGCAATGAACAAATACAAAAGCTTATAAACATAAAGTAAAATAAAAACTTAAAACTAAATTTAAGAGGATAGTGGGTGGGTGGGTGGGGGTGATGTAGTCGGTGCCTTCCATTCCTAATCTTTCCAGAATTGCCCTTAAGAAATAAGCAATTCGATGGAGTTCACGCTCCAAGTATGCACGATCTTCACCCAGCCTATGGAGAAGGCGGTCAAAATCATTTCTTAAAATAAGGAGATCGTAGTGCCATGGGGGAACCCTTCTATCGAACATAGAGATATCTTTCTCGGAGGCATGATATTTTTTGGTAAAGAAAAAGGGGTTTTGAATTTTTTGGTTTAGGTAGAAGTGAATGGTTATATAGAAATTATCAGTGTACTTGTAGACTCATAGAAGGTGTCGTTTCATATTCCCAACCAATGATCAGTCAACACACGTGAGAATAGAAAAGGTTTAGCTCGCGTATACCAGTGGTTTTTGATATGAATAGACATGTTTGTAGCTTTTAATTAATTGAGAACAGGAAACGATGGTTCAATGCATCGATTGGAGAGAAATGACGGTAAAAATACGCACATAATGTGTTTGATGAGTAATTATATGTCCATTAACAATTATTAAATAGACAGTGTAAAAAATATATCATAGATTGATATTACCTACCGCAGACAAAGCATATAGTCGATTAAAACTGAACGTTAAATTCTACAGAAATGTAGAGTTATCCCCCAAAATAGTGGCTTTACAAACAAAGAAAAATAGCCTATCTAGCATTTGTTGGCCATGCTACATGTGATTTTTTGTGCCCAAATTTTTTGCATATTGAACACTTATTCTTTCTTTTGGACTTGAATGTTTCACCAACGCCCTTAACGCGTTTGACTTCCTTCCTTCCGAGTTTAGGATCGTAAAAAGGTGGAACAATCTTCGTGTCTTGCAATTCCTGTGGTACAGTCCATTCAGACTCTAGAGGGGCAACTAACACGACCCAAAACCCGAGCGATGTCGTATGTTCACCCTAAGCTCACATGAACCGGAGCTCTCCCCAATGACCTGACCCAAACATCTCATTATACCATAGAAGTCGAAGGGACTCCAACTCACATGTTAAGATTTGCGGAAGTAATATCATAAGCCAACATTAGATTCATAATATTTAAATCACACCCAAGTTCACAGTTGTTCACAATACCTCTATACAAAATAAAGTCAATAAATGTATATGTCGGAACTAGCCCCCGACGATAGCTAAACCAAGTCTAAACGAGATAAAGTCTAAACATAAGAGACCAAGAGATGAAGATCTTCCGAAGTAAGGAATCTTACCACATCAAATCAATGCACGAACCACTTCAATCGCCTAATCACCACGTAGGAAGAGGAGAAGAAGCTCCGGCCCCTATGTCGCATGGGGACATAGCGTCCAGAGATGGTTAGCAATTGAAACGCTAGCATGTAACTCAAGGGTAAGTGATAAAATATCATCATCAATCAACATCAAGTCTATATATCATATTTCATCTCATTCACACACTTATCCATAAATATAGATATATTATATGCTAATCAAGGTATCAAGGCTCATCATTAGTCTCAAGCATTCATCATTACACATGAAGTAGGGGACTCCGATCCACCACACTTATATGTTCAACAATTCACATTATGTATAGGACTTTAACCACATTCACATGCACTTAAGCAAGGGACTTCAACTATGCTCACTTATTCATTAGCCAAGGAATTTAACCGCATACGCAATCATTGAAACAAGGAGCTCTATCCATACACACATCCAATTGGACATAGGACTTCAACCACATTTCCACACATTAAATTGGGCATGGGAATTTGACCTCATGCTCACACATTAGGAAAGGGACTGTAACCTCATGCTACACTTAGACTCTAACCACAAGTCGTTCTATTCGGAAAGGTTCTCTAACCTCAAGAGATCTCTTTAAGCTAGGAAATTTAACCTCGAACAATATTATTAGGCAAGGGATTTCAACCTCAAGCCATTCATAAAGCAAGATACTTCAACCTCAAGCCACCACATAAGGCAAAGGACTTTGACCTCAAGCCATTACAACTATCATTAGTTTGCATTTGGGACTTTAACCCTTTGCCTATGCCTCAACATTCATTCCATTCAACATTTAAGGACTTCAACCATTTTAGCCAATTCAACACTATACATGACCACATGGTCCTTATGGGAGCCTTCATTGCTCAACCATTACAATAGGCCAATGCCTTCACTTAATTCAACATATAACTAAAGTTATGGTCATCAATACCCTCACAACAATTCATATTTCAATAACAATCTTATACCATATTCCCACCACACTTGGATTCAACACACTATTTAAGTTCATCTTTATATCTAGGGACTTTACCCTCTCAATAGCCATAAACCAGCAAGGTTATAGATTTTACCACACATGGTTTATACTTTCTTTAACATATTATTTATCAATTATTCATGCTCATGGGGCCGTTACCCTAGTTCAATACATCATCAACATGTGACTAAGCAACTCACTTAGATATTTTCACAAATACCTTGGGTGTATACCTTCAACAAGGCTATTTACATAGTATATATTATCAAAATTAGGGTTACTCAAGACCCTCATGTTAATGCACATACAACAAGAACCCACACATGCAATTTATAATTAATATCACATATAAACATAAGTCTAAGAAAGATTTAACATCATACATCATTAAGCAACAAAACTCTTTTCATTTGATTTGAAAACAACCATTTACACTTACTAATTCAAGTGTGAAATACATGGGTTTAGAGATATTTAAATAGGGAAAGAGATACATGCCTTAAACAAGATGACACACCAATAATGTTGGATCCTTCTTGCCACTAGATGAGCTCTCTCCAAGCCATAGCCTCCACTATTACTTCAAGAAGTTTTTAGAGTATTTTGGAGTGTTTGAGTCTTGTAAATGAGTGCTTAGGAGGCCACAATGCCTTATATAGTGTGAGGGCTTAGGGTTTTAGGCAAGGGAAATGACCTCATCTAGGGGTACGACTCCTTCAGCAATCGTACCCTATGGTACAAGTGGTACCCTAACTCGTACCCTAGTCTTCTCCTAGGTAAACCACACTGTTGTGGGTACGAGTGGGAATCCTTGAGTTGTATCCAAAGGGTATGACTCACCCCTAACTCGTAAGCTTCACTAGTGACAAAAATAGTCCACTTGGTTTGAGGCTCCCCTCTATACGGTTGAGTAGTATACAACTTATATGCCTTGGTTACGACCAAGGATAGGTCACGTCGTATAGAAAATAATATGATACCCTCATGAACTGATCAATTTACGAAAGGGGACGGCAAGGTGGGTACGAGTCGTGACCAAGGGTACGACAAGTCGTACCCAACTCAGAGGAACAAAAAATGAAGTTGTTCTTTAATAGTTCAAGACCTAGGTGTTTCAATTCTCCCCTACTTGGATCATTCGTCCATAAATAAAGGTTAAGAAAAGTGTAAACACAAGCTAACGCATTAGCATGCATCAAACTGACCTTTACACAAGTTAGAAACAAGCACGCAACAAGAATACAACACACATCATGCTCATTATCAACCAATCATTCATCTCATCAACTTCGGGCCTCTATCTCGTTGCTTATTAACACTTAGTCATTTCACAACTTAGGGACTTCAACCCATCAACTTTCAAAGACATCAAGTAACTCAAAGCATTGGGGACTTTAACCCACCATCTATCAAACATAAATTAATTTAATGCACTAAGGACTTTAACTCATGGTCTAATCACGGCATAAATTATTTTACACATTGGGAACTTTAATCCATTGTCTAATAAAGACATAAATCAATTCAAAGCTTGGGGACTTCAACCCATTGTCTATCAAAGACATTTATAAAAGTAAAAAGATTAACACATACCTCCAATACAGGCTTTTGGAATGGGAAATAAATGTGGGTACTTGGACTTCATGTCCTCTTCCGCCTCCCAAGTAGCTTCCTTGGACTTTTGGTTCCTCCATAGAACCTTGACTGAAGCCACCTCTTTCATTTGTATCCGACGAACTTGCCAATCCAAGATTCTTGCCGAGACCTCCTCATAGAACAAAGAGTCCGAGATATTAATATCTTCCAAGGGAACAACCAAGGAAGGATCACCCACACATTTTCGTAACATAGAGACATGGAAAATCGGGTGAATGGAGTCCATACTAGAAGGCAACTCCAACTCATAGGCAACATTGCCAACCCTCTTCACAATCAAATAGGGACCGGCATACTGGGGACTAAGCTATCTTTTTTTGCAAAACCGCATCACTCCCATCATGGGAGATACTTTCAAAATACCTAATCGTGCACCTTAAACTCTAAGTCCCTTTGCCTCACATCCGTATAGGACTTTTGGCTACTTTGAGCAGTTTTCAATCTATTAAAAATGACTTTCACCTTTTCTAAGGCTAGGTGAATTAAATCGGGGCCAAGAAACTTACCCTCGCCAACTTCGTACCACCTAATAGGAGATCGACATCTCCTACTATACAATGCCTTAAAAGGTGTCATGCCAATACTAGAGTTGTAACAATTATTATAGGTGAATTCAATCTAAGGCAAGTGGTCATACCAACTACCACCATAATCAATCACATAAGACCTCAACATATCCTTCAATATTTGGACAACTCTCTCCACTTGCCCATTCGTTTGTAGGTGAAAAGCGGTACTAAGGCACACCTTAGTTCCCAAACCTTGTTAGAATGAATTTCGAAAGTGGGATGAAAATGGAGGACCACGATTCGAGATAATAGAAGAAAGAGCATCGTGCAAATTCACGATCTCCATAAGATACAACTTAGTATAATCTTCCACCAAGAAATTAGTTCTCACGAGCAAGAAATGGAAAAACTTGGTCATTCTATCAACAATGACCCAAATGGAATCACATTGATTCTGAGATCTAGGAAGACCGGTAACAAAATCCATATTAATCGCCTCCCACCTCTACTCGGGAAAGACAATCTCTTGGTACAAACCACCAGACCTCATATGCTCAACTTTCACTTGTTGACATACCCATACACTTGGCCACGTATCTAGCCATATCATGCTTCATATTACTCTACCAATAGATCTCCCTAAGGTCATGATACATCTTAGTAGAACTGGGATGAATAGCATAACGAGATCCATGATCCTTGGCCATGACCCTTTCTCTCAATCCATCAACGTTGGGAACACATAGCCTACCTTGGTACCTCAAGATACCATTACCACAAATCACAAAGTCTGCATCTTTGTGTTAACCCACATTACTCTTGATCTTCATCAAGTCAGGTTCCAATACTTTCTTTTTTTTTATCTCAACAACAAGAGACGGTTGAGATACCGGAAGCACAAATACACCACTATCCTCAGAGTCCACAAGTCGAACTCCAAGACTAGCCAAATGGTGAATGTCCTTCATCGATTCCCGCTTATCCTTATCTATATAGGCCAAACTTTCCATGGACACATGGCTAAGAGCATCGGCGACTACATTTGCTTTATCGGGATGGTAATGAAGACTTATATCATAGTCTTTTAATAGCTCGAGCCACCTTCTTTGCTGGAGATTTAGCTTCTTTTAAGTAAACACATATTGAAGGCTCTTATGATTGGAAAAGATGTCGATATGAACACCATAAAGATAATGCCGCCAAATCTTCAACACAAAGACCATGTCTGATAACTTTAAGTCATGGGTGGGGTAGTTCTTCTCATGAACTTTCAATTTCCTAGAAGCATAGGCCACCACCCTTCCATGTTGCATTAACACGCAACCAAGACCAATACGAGAAGTATCACAATACACTACAAAACTATCACAACCCTAGGGAAAGGTCAAAACCAGAGCCAAAGTCAATTTTTTAACTTCTCAAAACTACTTTCACATGCATCAGACCATAGGAACTTGACCTTCTTTTGGGTCAACTTGGTCAACGGGGCAGCTATAGTAGAAAAACTATCCACAAACCTTCTATAATAACCGGTTAGACCCAAGAAGCTCTGAATATTAGATTGAGTCACAGGTCTAGGCCACTTCTTAACCGTAGCGACCTTTTGGGGATCTACCATAATCCCTTCACTAGAGATGACAAAACCAAGAAAAGCTACAACTTTCAACCAAAACTCACACTTGACAAACTTGGCATACAAACGATGATCCTTCAAAGTTTGCAACACAGCACAGAGGTGATCTACATGATCTGCCTCACTCTTAGAATACACTAAGATATCATCATCGAAGACAATGATAAATATTTCAAAAAACTGATAGAAGACCCTATTTATCAAATCCATGAGTGCTGCAGGGGATATTAGTCAACCCAAAGGACATGACAAAAAACTTATAGTGACCATACCAGGTTCTAAAAATAGTCTTAGGGATATTTGCATCCCTAATCTTAAGATGATGATAAGCCGATCTAAGATCGTTCTTAGAGAAATACTTTGCACCCTGAAGTTGATCAAACAAATCATCGATCCTTAGAAGAGGATATTTATTCTTTACGGTCACTTTGTTCAACTAGGGATAATCAATGCACATAGAAGGGAGCCATCCTTCTTGTGCACGAATAACATGGGAGAACCTCACGGAGACACACTAGGGTGGATAAAACCTTTATTTAAGAGGTCTTTCAATTGCTTCTTAAGCTTTTTTAGATTTGCCGGAACCATTCTATAAGGAGAGATAGAAATCGGTCGAGTGTTCGAAACAAGATCAATACCAAAATCAATTTCCCTATTGGGAGAAATACCTGGAATATCATTTGAAAAAACCTCAGAAAACTCATTAACCACGGGAATGGATTCTAGGGAAAGCTATCCCAAGTTAGAATCTTTAACTCGGACAACATGATACAAACACCCCTTTGCAATTAACTTTCTATCTTTAAGATAAGAAATGAATCTTCCCGTAGGAACTAGAGAACCACCTTCCCATACAATGACTAGCTCATTAGGAAATTTGAATATGACCCTATGGGTCTGACAATCTAAGGAAGAATAGCTAGAGTGCAATCAATCCATCCCCAAAATGACATCAAAATCAACTATGTCTAACTCTATCAAGTCAACAAGCTTATCTCTATCGTCGAAGGATATCACACCCCCCTATAGGCCCCCTTAAAATCACTGAGTCTCTGATCGGGGTAGAAATAGAGAAAGGAACCAACAAACTCTCAGAACCACAATCAAAATGCATATCCACATACGGGGTCATATAAGAAAGAGTAGACCCTAGATCAAGCAAATAATACACGTCACAGGAGAAAAGTCTCAACATACCCACGACAACATCAGGAGATGCCTCAAAGTCCTGGCGAGTAATAAGTGTATACAAATAGTTTTGGCCAGCGTCGGTTCTAAAAATAAAAGCAGAGACAAACATAGCACCCTTTGGTATTAGAAGATGCGGAGTAGCAATAGGGGCCTTACTAGCCCAAGAAGCTGCTAAAAAGGGGCACTCATACTGCCTGTACCCAACTTGACCATAATGAAAATAATGTTTTCTCTTCTTCTCACACTGACCATGATAACTCTAACCACAGAATCTGCAAGGTGGGCAGGGTGGAGCCGATGGGCATCACTAGTCTGGAATTGGGCACCTTGTGCCCGAAATCTACTACTAAAATGAGGCTGATGATCAACCGATGACTTTGGGTAAGAAGAGTGAACACTAGCCAAGGAAAACGAACCCAAACTCCCCCACTTCTTTCGTGGTCACTTGTCACCACTTTGCTCGGAAGGCCTAAATTTCCTTCTTTGCCTCTTACTAAGTTCAACTTGCTTCTTTTTATCATTCTCTACTTATTGCATATACATAATCAATCTAGAGATATCTATGTTCTCAATCAACAAAACTGCCTTGCTCTCGAGAACTAACTCACGGGATAATCTCGAGACCAACTTGCACATCCTAGCCCTCATGCTAGAAACCATCTCAGGAGCATACCTTGACAATTGATGAAATTTCAAGGCGTACTCTTGAACAAAATCCCCCCTTACTTCAAGTTCAAAAATTCTTCCGCCTTTGCTTCCCACAACTCTTAAGCAAAGAAATGGTCTAAGAAAGCCTCAGAGAAATCCATCCATGAAGTCGGACTAGCATCGAAACCTCTAGACAACTCCCACCCTTCATACCATCGGTACGTTATATCTTTAAACTGGTAGGAAGCAAGCTCAACACCCTCAAACATGCATGATTTAAAAAATTTTCTCCATTTCATCGATGAAGCCTTGAGGATCTTCCTAAACCTTCATACCCATGAACATAGAAGGACTCAACCTCATAAATTGGCCAATTCTTGTGGCCTCAGAAGAATCGATAGCCGGAGGAGCACCATACTTCGATTGAGAGGCCACTAATTGAGTGAAGAGATTGATAGAGCAATGAAACTCCGTATTAGTCGCATTTCCTTATGGGGACTAGAGAAGAGAGTCACTCTTATAAGTAGGGTTAGGCGTGGAACCCCACAAGGATGGCCATATGCCGCAACCCTAGCCCAAGTTTGAACTCCAAAAGTTGGATGAACATCATCCATAGGACCCTCGGGCAGAGCCAAAGTGTTTGCATGAGTCTCAGATCTCCGTGGAAGCATGATCTGAAAAATAGAAAAGAGAAATTAGAGGAATCCAAGACCTTAGACTCTATAGCTTGAGATTGAAACAAAGAAATGGGAACATTTCCTAAAATGTCTCATAGCTCCTCTTTTATAGTATGGTGCACTTCACACCCATAAGAGGGACTCTATTTGACATGACATTGTGAACACCTAACTGACCATGAACCTAGGCTCTGATACTAACTTGACACGACCTGAAACCCAGGCCATGTTGTATGGACATCCTAATCTTACATAAATCGGAGGTCGCCCCAATAACTCAACCCAAACATCTCATCATACCATAGAAGTTGAAGGAACTTTAACTCACAAGTTAAGATTTACGGAAGTAATATCATAAGCCAACGTTAGATTTATAATATTTAACTCACACCCTAGATCACAGTTGTTCACAATACCTCTATATAAAATAAATTTAATAAATATATATGTCAGGAAAAGCCTCCGGCGATAGCCAAACCAAGTCTAAATGAGACTAAGTCTAAATATAAGAGACCAAGAGATGAAGATCTTTCGGAGTAAGCAAGCTCCCACTTCAAGTCAATACACGAACCACTTCAATCACCTAATCACTGCACAGTAAGAGAAGAAGAAGCTTTGGCCCCTATGTCATGTGGGGACATAGCGTTCGGAGATGGTTAGCATTTGGAATGCTAGCATGTAACTCAAGGGTAAGTGATAATATATCATCATTAATCAACATCAAGTCAATATATCACATTTCATCTCATTCACACATTTATCCATACATATAGATATATCACATGCTAATCAAGATATCAAGGATTATCATTATTCTCAAGCATTCATTCATTAGACATGAAGTGGGGGACTCTGATCCTCCACACATATAGGTTCAATAATTCACATAATGCATAGGACTTTAACCACATTCACATGCACTTAGACAAGGGACTTTAACCATGCTTACTCATTCATTAGACAAGGACTTTAACCACATACACAACCATTCAAACAATAAGCTCTAGCCATGCACACATCCAATTGGACATAGGACTTCAAGCACATGTCCATACATTCAATTGGGAATAGGAATTTGACCTCATGCTCACATATTAGGTAAGGGACTCTAACCTCATGCTACACTTGGACTCTAACTATAAGCCGTTCTATTCAGTGAGGTTCTCTAACCTCAAGAGACCTCTTTAAGCAAGGGACTTTAACCTCGAGAAATATGATTAAGGAAGGGACTTCAACCTCAAGCCATTCATAAGGAAATGGACTTCAACCTCAAGCCACCACATAAGGCAAGGGACTTTGGCCTCATGCCATCACAACTATAATTAGTTGGCATTTGGGACTTTAACCTTTTGACCATACATCAACATAAATTGAATTCAATATTTAAATACTGTAAACATTTTAGCCAATTCAACACTATACATGACCACATGGTCCTTATAAGAGCCTTCATTGCTCAACCATTTTAGTAGTCCAATGCCTTCACTTATTTCAACATACAACTCAAGTTACAGTCATCAATACCCTCAAAATAATTCATATTTCAATAAAAATCTTATACCATATTCCCACCATACTTGGGTTCAACATACAATTTAAGTGCATCTTTATAGTTAAGGACTTTACCCTCTCAATAGCCATCAACCAACAAGGTTATCAATTCCACCGAACATGGTTCATAATTTCTTTAACATATTATTTATCAATCATTCATGCTCATGGGGCCATTTCCCTAGTTAAATAAATCACCAATATGTGACTAAACAACTCACTTAGATATTTTCACAAACACCTTGGGTGCATACCTTCAACAAAGCTATTTACATGGTATATATTATCAAGATTAGGGTTACTTAATACACTGATATTAATACACATACAACAAGCACCCACACATGTAATTCATCATAAATATAACATATAAACACAATTCTAAGAAAGATTTAACATCATACATCATTAGGCAACAAAACCCTTTTTATTTGATTTAAAAACCACCATGTACACTTACTAATTCAAGTGTGAAATACATAGTTTTAGAGATATTTCAAGAGGGGAAGAGATACATGCCCTAAACAAGATGACACACCAACAATCTTTGATCCTTTTTGCCACTAGATGAGCTTCCTCCAAACCCTAGCCTCTAATCTTGCTTCAAGAAGCATTTAGAGTGTTTTGGAGTGTTTGAGTCTTGTAAATGGGGGCTTAGGAGGCCACAATGCCTTATATAGTGTGAGGACTTAGGGTTTTAGGCAAGGGAAATGACCATAAGGCCCTTATTTAAAAGCTGAAAAGTGACCTCGTCAAGGGGTACGACTCCTCCATACGACTTCCTTAGCAATCGTACCCTAGGGTACGAGTGGTACCCTAACTCATACCCTAGGCTTCTCATAGGTCAACCATACTATTGTAGGTACAAGTGGTCACCCTTGAGTCATATACAAAGGGTATGAATCACCCTTAACTCGTAAGCTTTACTCATTACAAAAATAGTCCACTTAGTTTGAGACTCCTCTCTATACGGTTGAGTAGTATACAACTCGTATGCATTGGTTACGACTAAGGAGAAGCCATGTCGTATAGAAAATAAGATGATATCATCATGGACTGATCAAGGTACACAAGGGGAGGGTAAGGTGGGTACGATTCATGACCAAGTGTATGAGTGAAGTCTCTAGTCGTACCCAACTCAGAGGAACAAAAAAATAAAGCTATTCTTTAATGGTTTAAGACCTAGGTGTTTCAATATTGTTAATAGCTTTGGAGTATGCAAGGAGGTAAGTTTCAACTTTATAAATAGGCGAAGAGTACTCATAGATGAAGTTACCATAACCTTCGCCATCTTCATACTTTGCTCGCAAAACGGCCATCGCATGTTCTCATAAAAGTTTTACCAAGTTATATTTCCTATAAGAACAACTCCTCTCCAACAGATTGACCTTACAGTAACACCATTGCTAAACACAATGAATTGGTCGAGTTCTCTATTCGCATTAGTCACATACAAATAATCGGTCGCACTTTTATTATCCCTTAGAATCTTTTCTGCACAAGGCACAAATTTGTTATTTGAACTGCCGACAAATGCATGCCGCTCCTTGAATTTTTCACCAAATTTTTCAACAATCAAATTGAATATGTACAACACGGGGTACTCCCATTGATCTGTCAACATTGAGTGAGCGAATCAACGATGTTTATGGATATCACATCGTACCTATTACTCGGGAAGTGTGCTCTACTCCACTTCTCAAAACCAAGCACATTTTTAAGGGCATGTATTTCCTAGGGGCATTTATTCTTCAATTCCACAAAATTCTCGCTAAACTCATTAAATGAATAAGCCTTTGTCGCAGCATAAGATAGATAAAGATGTTCTCCGTAGTGTTGATTTACACAAAGATTTTCAGCGAGGTGCCTCATGCAAAGTCCATGATGCGCATGTTTGTAAACACGGAAGAAGGCATTGGCAATGCTAATGTCCTTATAGAAGATGACACATAGATCTGGTTCATCTTCTACTCTAGACTTCAACTTCTTGAAGAAAAAGGTCCAAGAAGCATCGTTCTCTTTATCCACAACAAAAAAAGCAATTGGAAAAATATGATTTTCGGTGTCCTATTCAATGACACTCAGTAACACACCCCTGTACTTATCATACAAATGGGTGCCATTGACAGTAATTACCTTTCTCATGTGAGAATATCCCCGTATGCAAGCTCCGAATGTTAAAAAGTAGTACACGGACGATCCAT
Organism: Capsicum annuum; assembly: GCF_002878395.1. Classification (NCBI taxonomy): domain Eukaryota; kingdom Viridiplantae; phylum Streptophyta; class Magnoliopsida; order Solanales; family Solanaceae; genus Capsicum; species Capsicum annuum. The sequence continues at coordinate 109,915,443 of NC_061111.1, read as the reverse complement.
CCATCTTGTTGACCATAATAGAGTAAGAAGAAATGGGATTCAATAACTTCACCATGTGGAAAAAAGTCAGCAAGCAAGCATATCCGTGCTCCGGTGTCCCGCAAATAATGTTCTTTGCAATTATACTTTTTTTCCAACATATCCAATAACTTGCGTTGCAATGCATCTCCCTAAACACAATCCTCTGAATTTCACTTACGTTTGGACCCTTACTACCATGAAAATAATTTACGCATAGTGAAGCAATAATCTCGGATAAGATTTTCTTATGCTTGCCCATGGCGTGTTCAACACTGCACGCGTGGAACCCAACATATTTGTGTATGCGAAATCTGTCTGAGGATTCGTACTTCCTTGGACTCAACAACCAGCTGCAGCCACGAGATATACATTTTACCTTCAACAATTTGGTGTAGCTCTTCTCTGTAGTATAATCAAAATACTGCCTCACCGATGCTCCGTTTAGTAGTATTATCAGTTTTTTTTATCGGTGAATATTTGATCACAATAGAAATTAGTTCTATCGGTGAAGGAATGACTTGATTGTGATCCTATTCCACAAACTTCTTCCACATCTTACGAGTCTAATGAATTGTATTCCATATACATAGAATCATCTTCTTATTTATTGAATTATCGTCATCGTTCTCATAATCATTCAAACCATCGTCGACTATCGGGTGCCAAGGTAGGGGTGGTGATAAAGTCAATGATTCTTCAAAGGGCCTCTCAACTACATTTATCCTTAAAATAGGACTAAAGTCATCAGCGCCAACATTCATCATGTACAATGGCACAAGTCTATCATTATTTATGATCGTAGGATACACCTTTTCACTCGAATGCATTAGATAACTAATTACCATGTCACTCGACGCATAATTTAGATCTTCTCTCTCCATTACACTTGCAACCAAGTCATCATATAAACCATTGCAGTGAACCGCAATGGGCAATGTCACCTTAGTAAAAGATTTCCATTTGCAACATTTGGGAGTCTCCTCCCATTCTCTCATGAAATCATCAGAAATCAGAACAAATTCTTCAATAGACATCCTAGAATTAAGCTTTAGTCGATCATAGATTATGCTAATGGTAAATGTCGGGTATATGCACGGTTGATGACTGGGCAGATATCCGTACAAAAACCATGAAATTGAAAATATTGCTTCTAATTAACGATCGTTGGGTTTATGGAATATAGAAATCAAGTTGAAGTCGCTTGAGCTACTGTAATGTACTTTCTAAAGAGGTTTTGAGTAATGCAGTGATTTAAAAGCTTTTAAACAGTGGTGAAAAGTGTGTTAGAGAAGATAGCAAACAAATAGGGTAACAATGGATGCAATGGACAAGATTATGATGTTTGTGGACTGATTTTGAGCTGATCACCAGAAAATAACACTGGAATCGTGCCTGAATCGGAGATTTTTGGAGGGAAACGGAAGCTTCTATTTTAAGCTTTTAGAGGTTTTTTTTTGGAAACCCAAGATATTTTTGTATATAATTGTGGATGAAGGAGCGAGCTAAAGTGTATTATTAGAAACTTATGGGTGGATTTATAGACTTGAAAAGAAAGGATGATGACATGGAATAAAATAGGTATTTGACAATTTTTTCAAGACTTGTGCCTAAATGACAAAATAAATTTTAAAAGTGGGTATTTGACCAACTTACCCAACTAACTACTACAACTAACAACCAACCAAAACCTAAACCAATTACCTAAACTACTACTCCCTCTCCTAACTGACACAACCCCCAATATATACTGCCCGGACCTAACTCTCCCACACATTAGCAACTCCGACCAATACGACTGCAACTAACAAGTAACAACAACTAGATGTACTCCCAACGTTCCAGCCACACAAAGCAACCTTTATTCCCTCACGTAAAAAATAAAAAATCCGTAGCAACCATAATATACTCCCTCAACGTCCAGCAACAACAACTACATATACCCCCTAACGTTCCAGTAATTATAAAAAAAAAAAAAAAAATATAAAAAAAAAAAAAAAAAGAAACAACTTAATATACCCCCTCACGTTCCAGCAATTTTTTTTTTAAAAAAGACAAGTTCTATTACGTCCAATTTGAGGTTTGTTTACGATTTTAAGTTGGTGGATCTTGAAAATTAACTATTGTTAACTTTAGGAATTCGATAGATTGTAGCGCTTTCATGTAAATCAGTCTTCGTAAGAGGTAATCCTCAATCTTCTTTGTATTGTGTAATTCGATGACTACGTGAGACACGGTTCTATTATAATGAAGTAGTGTGAATCTCATCTATGCTTAATTGCTTATTATTTCGTTATCTAATATGAAGTATGTTCTTATTTCGGTAACAATTATTTTAAAGGATATATCTTAGTTGGGTTTTAATTGTAATAGATTAAACCTCACCTTGCTAGTTTAAATACTGATAGTACGAACGTAAGTTTAAAATATATTTATCAACTTTATTTATTTTCTTAATAAACTCTTCAAATTTATGAACCCACTAATTCAGTAATATGTTAGGATTTTTACACTTAACATTACACTTTAATAAGCACGTAGAGTAATATACTCGTCTTCCGAGGTAGCAACTTTGCGTCTTGGATATGGACATGTCACTGGTAAATAGATGGTAAGGTCGGAACTATGAGTCTTGAGCTAAATACTTTTTTTTAATATTATTCTCGAATTTAGTTGAGACTAATAAAAGTTCAACTATTCTAAGCGAATCCTTGGCTCAAATTTTCCTTTTGATTAGGGATCTAACTAAGGTGACTTGAAACACCAAAATTCAATTTTAAGTGACGGCTTTGAAAGTAAATCTCTTTTTAAAACATCATTTTAATAGGAAAAACTTTTAAAATCAACTCTTAGTGGGGTAAGAAAAAGGGGTATGACAAATCTGAATGCATATCTGAATAATTAAAATGTTGTACACTGGATTTTGATTAGGGATCTAACTAAGGTAACTTGAAACACCAAAATTCAATTTTAAGTAATGGCTCTGAAAATAAATCTCTTTTCAAAACGTCATTTTAATAGGAAAAACTCTTAAAATCAACTCTTAGCGGGGTAAGAAAAAGGATTGTGGCAAATATGAATGCACATCTGAATGATTAAAATGTTGTACAATGGATGATTAAGGCTTTTTATTTTTAGCATTTGAATTTATACAAGTTATTTATATATAAATACAATAAATATAAAATTTAAAATAAAATAATAATATATAGTATATTAATAGAGTATTAAAAAACTTAATATAAACAAAGTAAAAATTATTATTGATAGAAAATAAAATATTTAAATATATACAACAACAACAACAAACCCAGTATATTCCCACATAGTGGGGTCTAGGGAGGGTAGAGTGTACGCAGTTCATACCACTACCTCTAACGAGGTAGAGAGGCTGTTTTCGATAGACCCCGACTCAATATTTAAATATATACATTTCAAATAATTATATCTCATAGTATATAAGAAAATAAAATATTCAAGTAATATTTTTCATAGTATAACATTGTAAATATTACCTAGATTATATGAGAGCTATAGTAATTAACATACAATATAGGTAAGCTTGGGCTTGGAATGATGAGACAAACTAATTTTTTCTCGTGGATATGCACTCATCGTTAATGCAAATCATGAGTATGAAGAGTTAGAATTATGAATTAGTAGTTAGATAACATGTACATAAGGTTTCAATTAAACATTCAACAATACATATTTATTATTACAAGAAAAAAGTTTCACTTCAGTAAATCAATCAATCAAGCAGCATGTTCTAGAAATAGCATTAATTTTATTTGCAAAAGAGAGCTTGACTTTTTCTCAAATAAAAATAGCATGCATGTTGAGAGACTGCATATTAAGAATTTATTACAGGTCAGATTCATTCAGACATGTTTTAGATTCATCAAGAGAATTTAAAATATAAAAAAAAATAGCAAAAAATTAAAAAAGCATAAATTAAGTCACTAAAAATACTAATCATCCCTTCACTTTGTAGAAATTACCAAAAATTCTTATTTTTATTATTTTAATCAAAATTTAAAGATACATCTTTAGAAATCCCATTTTATCCGCATACAACTTAGCAGATTGAAGCTGACGATTTCCTCCTCCATCAACGTTGATTTTCTAAGTATCGTTTCTTGTAATTTTGTCTCAACTTCTTCTAAATTTTGAAATGAGGTAGATCTCCCCAAATTCTTCTTCAATCTCATATTATCAACTTCAACAACTTAGTTCAAAAATCAAATTAATTTTCATCTTAAATTTTTCTAAGATTTTTCCGTTAACATGGATCTAGATTCAGGACCATCTTTTAGTATTGAAATTTCTCAAGACAACATCAAGCATAATGAAGAAGTTATTATTTTGTTCCTGGTGTATTTAACAAAGACTCTAATGATTTTCATAAAAAGAGGTTCAAACACCAAAATGATTCCTCGGTGATGAAGAAATTACGTGATAAGATGGCAAAGAAGGCTAAGAAAAAAACAGTGCATGATTTTGAGAAAAAAGGATCTACCAGTTCATGAGGCGTAGTTTGTGAAAAAAAGAAGAAGATGTGTTAAAGTTACAAGTAGAGATACCCTTCCAAAGGTAATGCATGTTATTTAGTATAGGGTAATTTTGGCCGAGATACATGTATATACACATCTGATACTTATTTTCATTTTATATCTTTGTCTATGTAACACTTTAGTAGGAATAACTTAGGCTGAGATACATACATACACAAACGCGCGCGCGCGCACACACACACACACACATATATAAATATACACATACATCTAATACTTTTTTTTCATTTTGTATTCTATCTATGTAACACTTTTATTATATGTATCTCTTGTTAGAAATTTTGACTGTAATATGTATAGGAGAGATACATGTTATAAATGTAAGAGATATATTTTAGGTTGTATAATATAGTATGTATATCTTACAAGTTATTATAAATGTATCTATTACATAGATACATGTATCTGGAGTTGCCCAGCAAGACAACAACAACCTTTAATTATATTTCTTTTTTTTTTTACAGTTCTTTTTTTAGGAAACTATAAAAAGTGACTATATTGTTTTAAAACCAATCAATATGCAAGGATTATGGCCTATTTATAGCTATGTTTACCGAGTATCTGAGTGATAGGTTAGAAGTACCACGGTCTGATATTGTTGTTGAATTTCAACATTTGAGATATGTATTCATGTTATGGAAGTATGGAATAGATAAAGCAGAAAATAGTTACTTTAGTGACAGTAAAGATCCATCGAGGTCTAAGTCAAAATTCATACGATCTGTTGCAGAAGATGTAGTTAGTGTTGAATCGTTGTAGATATGTTTAACTTTTAATTAGTCTTTTAGTTTCTCAAGATAAAAAATCATCAACTTATATTTCATGCTTGGTGACATAGTCATTATTTTCAATAAACAGTGTGGATGATTTTTTTTTGTTGAATTAAAGTTGAAGTATTTTGTTTGTAGTATGTTCATGTAAGAAGTATTACTTCTTAAGTATTCCAGTTGAGTATTCCAATAATTTTTTTATGAATTATTCTAAAACCCCATTTGGCCATGAAAATCATAATATTTTGGAGTTGGAGTTGGAGTTGAAGTTGGAGTTGTGTTTGGACATAAATATAAATTAACGTTGTTTATAAAATTTTGTGAGAGAAGTATGAGTGAAAAAAATGAAAACAAGTAAAACTTGTTTGCACTTTTCCAAGTACAATTTTGGAATTGTATTTGGAATTCTCATGGCCAAACACATACAATTTTCACTTTTTCACTAAAGTGAAATAACTTTTCAAAAAAAAAATATAAAACTTTTCATGGCCAAATGGCTACTAACTGTTTTACATCTTTGAACTTATCTATAATCCGTATTCCAGAAGTAGTTTGTTGCTTGAAGTGTCGTACATAAATATGGTTATTCTATCAGATACAAGTTTGTTACAACTACACATATATGGAGGATACATATTTAATTACATCAGTAACCTTTTGTCATCTAATATATCAGTGTACCTTAAAACTGACACGACTCGATTTACGAGTCATGATGGCACATACTAAATTCCGCAAGTAGGTAAGCCAAATCATAACCCGAAGCTAACTCAATGGGTTAATTCGATAGAAAATGCCCAAGATACGCCAAATTCAAGAAACATAAGTAATAAATAACTAAGGGTTCTAGATAAAATAAATAGTTAATACAAGATACCAATCTCAGGACCTGGTAGAGCCAGTACAAAAACATCTAATAGTATCAATACAACTCAAAAGTCTAGAATAGTCAATACATCTGTCTAGAAACAAAAGACAAAAAATAAAGATAGAAAAAAATAGGCGACTCTAACTCCAAGGCGACACGAACAGCGATCAATATCGATAGCTAGTTCTCAGATTCGCACCAAAAGGGTACAGAAGTGTAGTATGAGTACCAAAATAACGGGTACTCAGTAGGTATCATCAACCGACTGAGCTAAATCATGATATAAGTAGGATAAAATGCAAGATAATCATGAACTAAGTCAAGGTATAGAAATAAACCCGAATTATCTCCAATATTGTTGTACATAATAAGTAATTAAATCAGAATAATAGTATAATATAAGGTATCAACACATGTCAATATCGTCGTGCAAACATACGTAAGCAATCTAGAATAATAACGCATCAATAAGTATCATTATAAGCAAAAACAACTACAAAATTAGCCCCTATACGTCAATTGGTGCAGAAAAGTGAAGAACTCATCACTGCCTCCCATACGACTGGTAAGTACACTCAGGAGAATAATAAGAAAATCAACCTACATTATAGTTAACTTTCATCATCATTTAACCATCATTCCATAATTATCATCAACCGGTCATTTACCAACATTTCAAAATTCCCCAACAGTAGACAAAGTACTTGCGTTTCAAAATATTATCATCATTAAACAATCTTAGCATCAATATACACTAGTCAGCATTTACTAGTTAACCAACTCTTATTAATTAATCTATTTTACTACTTGTAATCATTTAACCTCTAATCATCATTCAACAACTATTTACCACATAGCCACTAATCACTATTCATTAGGTAATCATCATTTCTCATTTAACGTCATTTATTATCTAATCCATATTTGTCAGTTAGCCCTCGATTATTAACTAGTCATTATTAGTCATTTAAATAATATTCACCATAAATCATCACTTATCACTAATCATCAAATATCGCTAATCATCAAATATCGCTAATCATCAATTATACCTCTTTATAAACATTCAACACTTCGGGCTATAACCGACATCATTAATATCAACAACATACCCAAATTTCATATAAGTGAATATAAGCATATAATTGTCATATATAGAGCTAGCCGGACTCGAGCCGGTAGATGTACATATATGCAAATCAATATAATGATTCTCAGACCTTGTCGGGTATCAACATATCATTACAAAGTCTTCCGTCCTTTTCGGGGCATCAATATCATCATAGTATCCTCCAACCTTCCAGGTATCATCATATCATCATAGTATCCTTCAGCCTTTTTGAGTATCATCATGTCATCATAATATCCCCCATCCTTGTCGGATATCACAATATCATCATAATATCCTTCGACCTTGTCGGGTATCATCATATCATCATAATATCCTCCGGCCTAGCCGGGTATGATCATATCATCATAATATCTTTCAACCTTGTCGAGTATCAATACACATATATAATCATAATCGGAGAAAAATTCAATAGCATAAGCAATCATATAATGAAGTACCATGATCTCAAACAAAATTAAGGGAAAAATTTCTCAATATATTCACTAAGCATGACTTTTAACATAATTCATGGCACAATTGTTAATATTATCATTAAGGATGTTATCTAGCATGATTTCTTAGCATGATCACCATCGTAAGCAATATCATGAGCAATGACTCATTAATAGCCTATTCAATAGCCTATCATTATCATAAAAGATTGTCTATCAATAGCTAGAGCAAGAGTTAGTCCATGGCATAATCTATAGCTTATTCATAGCATAGCTCGTAATATAATTTATGGCTTAGACAATATCGTAGTCAAGGACTCATTCAAATAGTATATTCGGTAGCCCAATTAATAGCCACAATAATGGAATAATCAATATCTCATCATAAGATTAACCAATAAATACATATGGCATAATCGTTAGGCATTACTTCTAACGTCATTCGTCATAACCAACAAGTACCAAGGTTCCTCAATATTGCTCGAATGAGGATTCTCTAAGCATTTAATAAGAGCGTAAGGGTTCCAAGATAACTATTCATTATTTTTGGTTTATGGTGGGTTAAAGAGATCACTTCTAAATCCCCGAGATACATTCTAAGTTAAGCACTATCCTAGACTAGGATATGGTATTTAAATCCATACTTAGATATATATCAAGCCACCATTAATCCTAAGGTAGAGATTCTTCCCAAGCACTTAAACTAATTCAAATGGAAACTAAGGCAGCCTCCATTAATGCAAGCAACTAAGGCCAATCATATCCTAAGCATGATTAACTAGGCATTTTACTTATTTTAGAGCAAACCAAGGCATTCTCATTCTAAATATGAGTAATGGAGCCTGATGTACTAAGGTATGAGGAAACAAGCTAAGTGCTTTAACTCCATGATCTCAAAATGGCCTAAATGGTCCAACTAACCTAAGTCTTACATTTTATCAATCCAACACCTAAAATCCATCCCAAATCTAACACAATACTACAAGAATACTATGACATAGCTCAATCTAATAAGGGATAAACCTAGCCTATCTCAATGCCGAAGAAAGCTTAACGAATCGCTAAACCTTCGTTTCTCTCCTCCAAGAAGCCTCCTCAAGATGCCAAGATATCAAAAATTCATTCTACTCATCAATATGAGAATGTCAATACTCATATTGCACCATTGTGCTCTGGATCCAAAAATCACCTAAAAACCCACATGTGGGTTTCACTTGCGGAAATCACATTTTCGATATCAACTCAACATAATAACAAGCTCATGAAATCATTACCCTCAAGAATGAGTGAAAAACAAGCTTATTTGGGGCTAAAATAAATCCCTAAGGATTTTTGGGTTTGGAGCAAATAATCAAGAAATTCAACCATGAATTTGGAGGATTCTTACCTTGAATCCATTGATAATCATGAAAATAGATGTTAATCTAGCTTCTCAAGCTCCCACAAGCTTCAATTTTAAGTTACCAAATTATTCTAGGGTTTAGCTCTCAAGGGGAAGATGAAAAATTCCTAACATCATGGATCTGGGCATAATTTATACCCAGTCCAGGGCCTCAATAGCCGTTATCGCTACTTTTAGGTGTGCTATCACACTACCTTGGCCCTGCACATACTAATCGCGATTACGACACGCCTTGACTATCATATTATTTCCTCTACATGAGGAGTCACGATCACAGCCATGGCTAGCAATCATCGGCATACCAGCTAGCAGCTGAAAACTTAGAAAAATTCTAAGTTTTGGTCATGACCTCGGGATCTATTCAGAATCCCCTATATGTAAATAAACTATGTAACCATACCAAATTCAATGTTCCAGATGTGACGGTACATTCAAAATTTCTATAAAAGGTTGTTTCAACCAAATGTGGGTTTCACACCCATATTTCATTTTTTTAACTTTTCAATCAATAGGTCAAAATAAACTGAGTGCCTTGAGACCCAAACCAAAGGTATCCTAGCCTTAAATCGATATTCCAGAGCTGCTGGTACAACCAGATTTACATACGAGATCATTTTACTAAAGTTTTTGCCCGGTGGTCATTTAGAACCAGCAAAGACTTTTAACTAGGGAATTGGCTCTAAAAAACACACGAACTACCCGATAACCGAACTGTCAGTCCTAACAAGTCATAAATGACTTGGGGAAGCTATAGAAAAGTTCTAACAATAGAAATAACTAAAAATATGGAAAATGACCTGAAGGGTCATTACAATATCCACTACTAAAGAAACGCCCATCTTCGAAAGTTAAAGATTAGGATGTACCTAAAGTCTGAAATAGGTGAGGATATGGGCCCGCATCTCGCTCTTGATATCCCCAGAGGCTTCCTTCTCTAGCAGTGCCTCTACCTAAACTTTACTATAAGAATCTTTCTAGATCGTAATCCCCTCATAACACTAGCCAAAATGAGCATAGACTCCTCTACAAAGGTTAAATGCTCATCCAACTGGACTGAATCCCATCTAATCATATAAGGCAGATCAAGAATGTCTCGGGAAAACATAGAGACATAGAAAATTAGATGAACAACAACAAAATCTAGAGGTAGAGCTAACTCATAAGCTACCTTACCAACAACACGAAAAATCTCAAAAAGGCAAATATATCTAGGACTAAGCTTGCCCTTCCCCCCGAACCTCATCACACCCTTCATGGGCGATACATGGAGGAATTCGTGATTACCAACTCCAAATCTCAAGGCACGAAGCCTACGATCTGCATTGGCTATTTACCTACTCTTAGCATCTCTCAACCTATCCTAAATCACGCTGAGTCTATCGAACAACTCCTAAAGCAATTCAGTACCACAAGGCCCAACCTTGGAAGTTTTAAACCATCCAATCGGAGAACAACATCTTCTACCATACAAAGCCTCAAAAAGTGTCATCTCAATACTCGAATGATAGTTTTTATTATACGCAAACTCTATCAAGGTTAAGTGCTGCTCCCACTAGCCTCCATAATCCATAACACAATCTCAAATCATGTCATCAAAAACCTCAATAGTTCGCTCAGACTAACCATCGATTTGTGGATGAAAGGCTATACTCAGGTCCATCTGAGTGCTCAACTCCTCCTGAAATTCTTGCCAAAACTTTGAAGTGAACACAGAATCACGATCTAAAATGATAGAAATAGACACCCCATGTAAACGGACTATCTCTCAAACATAGATATAGGTTAATATCTTAGCAATGAAGGACATATGAATAAGGATGATATGTGTTGACTTTGTCAAACTATCCATAATTACATATATACCATTAGAACCATGGGAAGTATGAGGCAAACCACTAATAAAATCCATAGTAATCAATTCCCATTTCCACTCAGGAATGGACGACCTCTAAGTCAAACCACCAAGTTATTGATACTCGCTCTTTACCTGCCGACAACATAGGTAATGAGTAACAAAGTCTGCGATATCTCTCTTTATCCCACTCTACCAATAGTGTTGTCTCAAATCTCCATACATTTTGGATGTTCCTGTGTGAATAAAATATCTAGAGTTGTGATCCTCATGAAAAATCAACTGAATCAAGTCATTAATCTATTAAACACAATATGTCCATCAAATATCAAAACAACCTCGAAATCTAATCTCAGACTCACCACTCAACACCTGATCACAAAGAAATCGAAGCTTATTATCCTCAAACTAACAATCCCAAATCTTCTCAAATAATGAGGACCTCACCTCAATACTAGCAAAAATCCTCCTAGGGTATGAAATATCAAGGCGAACCTTCAAGTTGGCTAAGGACTGAATATCCTGCGCCAACAACGTCTGAGAAACTGAAATGCAAGCCAATCTACCCATACTCACTGCCTTCCAACTCAAGGAATCCACTAACATATTTGCCTTGCTCGAATGATACAAGATGGAAATATCATAATACTTAACCAACTCCATCCGTCTATGTTGTTGAGCATTATACTCTTTAGATCATAAGATGCTGAAGAATGTGATGATCGATAAAAATCTCACAATGCACACTATAAAGATAATGCCTCAAAAATCTTAAGCCTAAAAACTACCGCCGCCAACTCTAAATCATGAGTTAGGTAGTTGCTCTTGTGCACCTTAATCTGTCTTGAATCACAAGTAAAAACACAACCCCGCTATATTAAAACACAACTAGGCCAACACTAAAAATATCACAAAACACGGTGAATCCCTCACCCTCAATAAAAAGAGCTAAAATAGAAGCTGGAGTGTGGAAATCCTTGAGCTTTCCAAAGTTCGACTCACATTTCTCGAACCATTAGAAAGGAACCTCCTTTTGAGTCAGTCTGGTCATAGGCGCTAAAATAGTAGCAAAGCCTCGACGAAGCATTTATAATAACTGGCCAAACCAATAAAGCTATGAACCCCAGTCAGAGATGTAGGTCTAGCCTAATCACAAATTGTGTCAATCTTAGCTGGGTCTACCATAATACCATCCTTAGACACCATATGTCTGAGGAATGTCACCAACTCAAGACAAAACCCACACTTGGATAACTTGGCGAAAAACATAGGATCTCTTAAAGTTTAGAGCACAATCCTCAAACACTACGCATGCTCCTCACTACTCCTCGAATGCATAAGGATGTCGTTGATGAACACAATCACAAAGAAATCTAAATAAGGCCTGAATTCTCGATTCACCAAGTCCATAAATGCGGCTAGGGTATTAGTCAACCCAAATGACATCACTAAGAACTCATAATGACTATAGCAGGTCCTGAAAGATATCTACAAGATATCCTGAGCCTGAATTCTCAGCTAATGTGACCAGATCTCAAATCAATCTTAGAAAATATTACCACACCCTGAAACTGGTCAAACAAGTCATCAATGCGAGGCATAGGATAATGGTTCTTCACCGTCACCTTATTAAGCTGCCTATAATCGATACACATACGTGTAGATCATCTTTATTCTTCACAAACAAAATAGGAGCACCCCAATGGGACATACTTGGTCTAATAAAACACTTACTAAGAAAATCCTGAAGATGACAATTCAACTTTTTAAGCTCGGTAAGGCGCCTTAAAATAGGTCAGGTGCCAGGCTTGAGATCAATAACAAACATAATCTCACAATAGGGGGAATACCAGACAGGTCGGTAGGAAAAACATCAGGAAGCTCAAAAACAACAGGAACTGAGTCAAGCAACAGACTCTCCACACTAGTACAAAAAATATAACCGAGATAAGACTCATAACCCCTCATTATAAGCCTTCTAGAATGAACATAAGAATTAATCTCCATCGATTTGCAGAAAAATGCTCCCTGCCACATGACTCAGGGTACGTTGAGCATGGCTAAGGTAATAGACTTAGCAAAATAATCCATGATCACATGATAGTAGGATAAATAGTCCATGCCAAAAATTGTATCAAAATCCACCATATTTAGAATAATAAGATCAACATAGGTATCAATATCGCTAACTATCACAACACATAATCTGAATACTCGATCCACTACTTAATAATCACCTACAAGATTAGATATAAAAAGTGGCACAAATAATGAATCAAAATACAACTCCAACTATGGTGCATAATAAGCAAAAATATAAGAATAAGTGGATCTCGGATCAAATAAAGCAAGGTTTGACTGGAGGTACACCAAAATCATATATGTAACTACATAATCTGAAGTATTAGCCTTAGGTGTAGGAGGTACTATTTACAATTAACCACACCCGCCACCTAGTTGGGCACCTGACTGACCTCTTGTTCTACATGCCTTAGTGCCTCCTCGAGTATCTTGGACACCAACCCAGCGACTCGGAGAACTACCTCTTACTGAGGGATGGAATGCTCTAATAGCAGAAATACTCTGAGATAAAACAACAATCAACCTATGACTCAAGCAATCTCACAAATGGTAACTCAAACGTCCACAAGTTAAATAGGAAACATGAGCTGAACTAGAACCAACAGATTCGACTAACCCGGAGTAACCACCACTATTAGAATAACCAGGAGATAAACCTTTCAAAGACTAACCACTACCTTTACCAAGGCGGTCTCTTGCACTAGACTGACCTCCATTAGTAGTCTGAAGTACTGCCTGAATACATCGACTAGGCTGAATTTGAGACTGATAGAATAGATGTGAATGATACCTACTTTGAGAACTACCATCTCTGGGTTGGGAACTATGATGACCCCACTAAATCAACCTCAAAACCTAGGCCTCTTATCACGACTGGCATGACCCTTATGGTGCATCTCCTCTATCACCCTAGCTTAATCTAATATCTTAGCAAAAGACCTACCCATAAAAACTAAAATCTGAGTAGCCATACGAATATGGAGTCATAACCCTCTAATAAAGCAACAACCCGTTCATACTCAATTCCTAGAATAGATGTTGCATGCCTAGCCAACTCATAAAAATGAGCCTCATACTTTGCAACTATCATGGAGCCCTACTCCAATCTAGATAATTGATCTCTCAAACAATCTCTAAGGCTGGAAGGCATATACTTCTCCAAGAATATCTCAAAGAATTGAGTCCAAGACAAGGAGGAAGATCCAGTTGGCCTAGAATCCATACAACCCCTCCACCAATGTCGAGCAGCCAAATCCAAATAAAATATGGTGTAATCCACATCATGAGTCTCAACAACGCCCAAACCATAAAGCCTATCCTTACAAGCAATCAGAAGCTCATATGCATCCTCACCCGGAGCACTATAAAACCTAGGTGGAGCAAATATCAAAAATCTACTCAGCATCTTTAGTTCCTCAGAAGACATAGCAGGTTTAAAAACCACCAACTGAGCAACCACCAATGTAGGAGTAACCTCAATTTATGATCCATAGCTACAGGTTATTCCCCTATCTTAGTACCACTCTGATCTGTAGACTGTGCACTCACAGATGGCACACCACCTACTAAACCAATGCATCTTTGAGTAATGAGGAGGAAATAAATTTGGATAGAGCCTAGGCTGGTCCCTAGCCTATCGTTGGCTGGGAAAATATTCTCTGACTCAGGAGCGGGAATAGGACCTAGAAAAAGTGGCTTATTCTGGCCCCTCGCTGGGGAGACATCACACGGCTATCTATGATCTCTAGGTCATCCACGGACAAGAAAAGTATCTCTAGGATCAGACTCGAGACCCTCGCCTCGTATAATAGTAACACATGTCCTGGCCATCTGCGAAAGAGTAATGTTAAAGAAACATTATACAAACCAACTCAGACTTTTAGCATGATATGAGTGAAAAAAGTGATAAAGATCTATGGCCTCCCGGAGATAGGAAACAGATGTCATCATTCTGATCCACCGGACTCTAATAGACACTTGCTCTTGTACCAATAATATCAGTAAAACCTAGGCTCTGATACCAATTTTTCATGACCTGATTTATGAGTCATGATGGAAATCCCTTAGTAGGTAAGACAAACCATAACCCAGACCTAACAAAATGGGTTAATTTGGTAGGAAATACCTAACGTAGGCCAAATTCAAGAAACATAAGTTATAAATAACTAAGGGTTCTCGATAAAATAAACAATCAATATAAGATACCAATCCCACACTTGGTAGATCGAGTATAAAAGCATCTAATAATATCAATAAAACTCAAAAGTCTAGAATAGTCAATACACCTATCTAAAAAAAAAGATAAAAATAAAGATAAAGGAAAATGGGCGACACAAACACTAAAAGCTCCCGTATCTCCAGAATCAACCACTGCATGATAAACGATCAATGACGATAACTAGTTCTCAAATCTACACCAAAAGGGTATAGAAGTGTAGTATAAGTACAAAAATAATGGGTACCTAGTAGGCATTGTCGATCGACTAAGATAAACTATGATAAAATACAAGACAATCATGAACTAAGTCAAGGGACAAAAATGAACCTGAATCATATCCAACTTTATTGTACATAATAAGTAATTAAATCATACTAACAATATAACATAAGGCATCAACACATGCCAATATCATCGCGCAAATAAATGTAAGCAATACAGAATAACAACACATCAATAAGCATCATTACAAGCAAACATAACTACAAAATATGCTTTCATATGCCAATTGGTGCAGAAAAGTTAAGAACCCATCACAACCTCCCATACAACCAGAAAGTACAGTCAGGAGAAGAATAAGGCAGTCAACCTACACTATAGTTAACTTTCATCATCATTTAACCATCATTCCATAATTATCATCAACGGTCATTTACCAACATATAAGAATTCCCAAATGTTAGACAAAGTACTTGCATTCCAAAAGATTATCATCATTTAACAATCTTAGCATCAATAAACACAAGTTACTATTTACTAGTTAACCATCTCTTATTAATTAATATATTTGACTACTAGTCATCATTTGACCTTCAATCATCATTCAACAATTATTTACCATAGAGATACTAATTACTATTCATTAGGTAATCATCATTCTCATCTAACGTTATTTATTATCTAATCCTCAATTACCAACTAACCCTCGATTGTCAACCAATCATTGTTAAACAATATTCACCGCATATCATCACTAATCATCAATTATATTTTTTTTTATAAATATTTAACACTTACTAGATATAACCTGAATCACTAATATCAACAACATACCCAAATATCATACAAGTGAATATAAGCATAAAATTGTCATACAAAGAGCTAGCCAGACTCGAACTGATAAATGTACACATAGGCACAAATATATAATCATCCTCCAGGATTGTCGAGAATCAATATGTCATACAAATGTACACCGACCTTGTTGAGTATTATCGTATCATCATAATATTCTCTGTACTTGCCGGGTATCATCATATCATCATAATATCCTCCGGCCTTTCTAGGTATTATCATATCATCATAATATTCTCCGGCCTTGTTGGGTATCAATACATATATATATTCATAATCGGTGGTGAATTCAATAGCATAAGCAATCATACAATGAAGTATCATGATTTCAAACACAATTAAGGGCATAACTTCTTAGCATAATAACTACGCATGACCTTTGACATAATTCATGGAATAATTTCTAATAATATCATTAAGGATGTTTTCTAGCATGATTTCTTAGTATGATCATCATCATAAGCAATATCATGAGCAATGAATTATAAATAGCCTATTCAAAGGCCTATCATTAGCCTAAAAGATAGTTTATCAATATCTTGAGCAATAGCTAGTCCATGGCATAATCTATAGCTTATTAACAACATAGCCCATAATATAATTTATGGCATAGATAATATTGTAGTCAAGGTCTCATTCAATAGTATATTTAGTAGCCCAATTAATAGTCACAACAATAGCATAATCAATAGATCTTCATAAGCTTAACCAATAAATCATACATATGGCATAATCATTAGGAATTAATTCTAACGTCATTCGTCATAACCAACAAGTATCAAGGTTCTAAAATATTTCCTTAAAAGGGCATTCTTTAAGCATTTAATAAGTGTATGAGGGTTTCAAGATAATTATTCATTATTCTTTGCTTATGGTGAGTCAAAGAGCCCATTTCTACATCCTTGAGATACATTCCAAGTCAAGAACTACCACGGACTAGGTTATGGTATCCAAATCCACACTTAGATGAATAACAAGCCACCATTAATCCTAAGGTAGAAATTCTTCTCAAGCACTTAAACTAATTCAAATAGGAACTAAGGCAACCTCCATTAATGTAAGAAACTAATGCCAATCTTACCCTAAGCATGATTAACTAGGAATTTTACTTTATTTAGAGTAAACCAAGGCATTTTTATGCTAAATATGAGTAATGAAGACTAGTGCACTAAGATATGAGACAACAAGCTAAGTGTTTCAACTCTATGATCTCAAAAGGGCCTAAATGGTCCAACTAACCCACGTCTTGCATTTCATCCATCTAATACCTAAAACCCAATCCCAAATCCAACACAATATCATAAGAATACTATTGTCACGACCTGATCTAAGGCCCTAGTCGTAATGGGCATCTCAAACTATGAAGGCCCGAGAGACCCCGTAACATATAATCATAAGCATAACTCATATGATATAAATGTGAGAAAGATAAACTAAAAACATGGCAGTCCCGAATTAAAACTTAAAACCTTATAACATCGTATAAAAAAGAGAAACCCAAATCCAATCCAATCCATACCATCTACGAAGCCTCTACTGATCTAATATGCTAGTTTGTCTAAAAATCGGGACAAGGCCCCCAACCGAACCATAAAATAACTGAAAACTAAAACATGCATAGGATACCTTTTGAAGTAAGGGAGGCTCACCAACTATAAACTCTTGGAATAATCTACTGGTTTGTTGGACCACGGGACTGGGTCTCAGAACTTGAAATAGGGTCAATACTCGAAAGTACTGATACGTAGAATAATCCAAATATAACATATATTTATACAACATAAGTGAGCAATTCATAAATTAATTTATCATAAGGTAATTGAAACACATGGGCATTGTTTGATAAGCTTCAAAATAATTATTTGAAATCATGACTCAACTCTTTGTCTTACTTCTGAGCTAGATGATGCACCCAATATTTCTAGTATCTGCGGTCTATATGAGTCCACCATTAACTCGGCGGCCAAGCCCCCAACCCAAGTTGCTGCAAGGGCTAGAGTCTATACTCTTTACTATGCCAAAAGTCCATCACCAACGTATAATCCCCTATTTTAGGGCATAGTAAAACCCATGTCGACAAAATGCGATTTCGGGCAATGACTTATCTGAACTAGTGCCTTCTTTGGGTAATCATCTAACTATCTTTAAGCCTAATTTTAGCCTCATAAAAATATACTTCATTCTTATAAACAATTATTTTCATATTTTATTTAGAGCACATCATAATAGGATATCATTATACCCAGACTTGCAAGTCCTTCATTTCATACCACATCATATATACTACCTTTATTATTCAAAAGCATGTAAGTGAACACCCAAAAGATTTAAACATCACATGAGGGATTTCTTATTTCAAAACATATGAAAACTTATGCAAACTACTCCTTTTTCCATACTTTATCATACGGTGGCCATCTCTTTCATCAATTATATGCAAATTCTTTATTAGGAAACATAAGAATTTATAAATCAAGGTAAAAACCTCTCTCAATCATTCATAAGACAATAACAATCCATAAACATTGACAAAACATTTAAACTCAACTTTTAACCATTCATGTAAATAATCCACAACATTATTAAGACAATGGGTTTCATAACAAGAGCGGGAATTTCATGAATCATGCTTTCATAGGACTTTTTAAATGCATAACATCCATACACATGAACATAATTCAAATTTAGGGAATACCCCAATGTTTAAATAAGATTTCATCATAAATTGGAGTTCCCAATGCATGCTCTAAAAACAATCTCAAATCTCATAATATGTGCATGCATATATATATAGATATACCTTAAATCTTGTATAAACTTTTAAACTTATTCCTATGGATTTTAGGATAGCCCCACATACCTTTTGACGGATAAGAATCGATGAGACGTAGAGAAATTCGACCCCTGAAGCTTGAATTCCTTAACCCTAGGTAGTTTTTCCCCTTTTGATTTAGGGATTTTTGAAGATAAGATAATGAGTTTAAGGTTTAATATTTGTTCAAAGAGGGTTAGGAATGGTTATGGGATGGTAAAAGACCTTTATGCCCTTAATATAGATCAAATAGAACACTTTTTGATGCCACAGAATGGCCTTGCATCGCATACCTTAGGGTGTGTATCTCATGTCCATGGCATAGGTGAGGCAGTGTGCTTTGGCGATTGGCATGCGACGCATACCCATCGCACACCTTGGACAGCGCCTCATTCAAACCTTTATAACTTTTGACTTCGGACTTGGATTGACAAATGGTTAGAGGAGTTGGAAAGAAGACTCAAAGAGATTTAATTTGATATATAGTATTACACATAACTTATTATACCCAAGGAGAAATGGTTGATGAAATTTAACCCATGCAAAATCATCAACTAAAAGTCAATTGATAGGAAAGTGCTCAATTTAACTTTTAAGTTAGGAGATTTTTATGATGTATATTCATCTCCAAGGATGTTCCCATATTTAGAAAGTGTTATTCATATTCATATCTAAGTATAAACCACCTGGGTTCATGTCTATAAATGTAGGAAATATGGTTCAACTTTAGCTAAAAAATGTGGGGTGTTATAACTATGACATAACTAAATCTATCAAGGGATAAACCTAGCCTACCTTGACATCGAAGAAAGCTCAATGAACCACTAAAATTTTGCTTTTCTATTTTGAGAAGCCTCATCAAGACACCAAGTTATAAAAAATACATTATACTCATTAATACAAGAATATCGATACTCATATTGCACCATTATGCTTTGGGTCAAAAAATTACCTCAAAAACCCCATGTGAATTTCACTTGTGGAAATCAAGTTTCCAGAATCAACCCAAAATAATAACAAGCTCATGGAATCATTACCCACAAGAATGGGTGAAAACCAAGCGAATTTGGGGCTAAAATCAAGCCCTAAAGATTTTGGAGTTTTGAGCAAATAATTAGGAAATTCAATCATGAATTCAGGAATTCTTACCTTGAATCCATTGATAATCATGAAAAAAGACGTTAATCTAGATTTTCAAGTTTCCACAAGCTTTAATTTTAAGATACCATACTATTCTAGGGTTTAGCTTTCAAGGGAAAGATTAAAAAATACCCAAAATTGTGGAAGTAGGCATAATTTATACCAGTCCAGGGACTTGCAGGTGTGTGATCACACTAACTTAGCCCTACACACATAGATCGCAATCAAGATTGGCCTAGGAAATTGTACTATCTCCTCTGCATGAGGAGTAACGATCGCGGCTATGGTTGGCGATCCCCGGCACACCAGCTAGCAGCTGAAAACTTAGAAGATGTCCAAGTTTTTGTCATGCCCTCGAGATTCATTCAGAATCCCTTATATGCAAACAAACTATGTAACCATACCAAATTTAACATTTCGAATGCTATGATGCACTCAGAATTTCCATCCAAGATCGTTTGGACTAAATATGGATCCCACACTCATATTTTATTTTCTTAACTTTTTGTCAAATAGGTTGAAATAACCTCTGGTGCCTCGGAACCCAAACCAAAGATCTACCTAACCTAAAATCAATATTTTAGAGCTGCTAGCCTAGCCAAAATTTACATACAAGATTATTTTATTAAAGTTTTCTCCCGATATCCATTTGAAACTGTCGAAGACTTCTAAATAAGGAATTGACTCTAAAAAATAAATAGATTACCCAATAATCGAACTGCCAGTCCCAATAAGTCATAAATAACTTGGGACAACTATGAAAAAGCTCTAATGATAGAAATAAGTAGAAATATGGAAAATATTCTGAAGGGTCATTATAAAAACTTAGAATAAAAGATATCAATTTAGCAGATACATAGACATATGTCATATATATGTATGTGCAATTGCCAATAAATCTACATAATTCTACAAGCATTCTAAGAGATACAAATTAATACAACCAACTATTTTATGAGATACATATTATCATAAAGAGATACAACTAATCAAAACAAAGAGATGCATACTAATAAATCAAAAAATTATATGAGATACATAATAACCAAAAGAGATACAAGATTCTAAAACAACTAATAAATATACAAAATTCTAAGAGGAAAATTATTCATTATTATAATATAAGATATATTTAAGCAAGAGAGATGAGTTTCCATTAACAACATATCGGGCTTCAATTTTTGTTCTTGTTTCATCCATTTCAAGTTCTGCAGTAGTGGTTGAAATCAACTTTTCATACGTTATATGTTCTCCGATTACAATACCATCACTCTTATATCCATCATACTTGACATTAGTAACCCAAACACTGAAATGTCATAACAAGACCGAGATATTCATTGTCAATTTTTAAAACAAAAAATTAGAAGAAAAAAATAGAGAATAAAGGGAAGATGGATGTGGATGATATGTTATTAAGTAGAAGGTTGTTTAAAAATCATCATAATAACTGATTACATATTTATGGGGATTATTTACTGTTAATTTATGATTTACACGCGTGAATTACTCCTAATTACAGTAAATATCTGTTATTTTCCATTTTTAGTGTGTTGGTTAAGTTAAATTAAACATATTGGAGATTATGTATCTCATTATAAAACATATATATGTAAAACTCAAAAATAGGGATTTCCTATATTTTTGAAAAAAGGGATAAAGAGTAATTAAGGGTAAATATCAAGGGATTTATGTAAGGTTTACCAAAAAAATAAGTGCACTTAATGGGTTGAGTCTGAATTATTCAGGTCAAGCCCTTCAGTAAGTGAGAACAAATGAGGCCTTATTCTGCAAGAATATTTCTAAAACCACCAAGAGATCAAATACCATTCTTGATTTTAGAGGCAGACCAGGATAGGTTCTAAATTTTAGGATAGCAATGTTAGGTTTTAGTAATTGAGATTCGGATTTAGTTTTTACATATATTTAGTGGATATCTTGATACAAATACGGGATTTGAATTTAAGCTACTCATTTTGATCGAACTCATACTGAATTTTCTAGCAGCTCTGCCCCTATTTGAAGACAAGATTAATCTGTAAATTGAGAACACACTTGCAAACAATAATACCCCATGTATTTGATTATCTCTAAATAGAAAAACTAAAAAATGAATAAACCTATATTTGTTTATTTATTATTTTGTAAGATAGAAGGGGAGGGGTGTTAATAATAAGTTAGAGGTTTGGAGACAAACCCTAGAGTCTAAAGTTTCAGGTTGAGTAGGACAAAGGTGAAGTACTTGGAGTGCAGGTTTAGTGACTTGACGCTTGAGGATGAGGTGGTAGTGAAGATCGATTCCCAGGTTGTCTATAAGAGGGATAGTTTTAAGCACCTTGGGTCCATTATTTAGGGGAATAGAGAGATTGACAAGGATGTCACTCATCGCATTGGGGCAGGGTGGATGAAATGGAGGCTCTTCTCAGGTGTTTTATATGCTAATAAGGTGCCTCCAAAGCTTAAAGGCAAATTCTATAAAGTGGTAGTCCGATCGGCCATGTTGTATGAAGTAGAGTATTGGCCAGTTAATAACTCTCATATCTAGAAATTGTAGGTGGCATAAATGAGGATCTTACATTAGATGTGTGGGCTTACTAGGAGAGATAGAGTTAGGAATGAGATTATTTGGGAGAAGGTGGGTGTGGCTTTCATAGAGAACTAGTTGCGAGAAGTCGGGTTATGATGGTTTGGGCATGTGATGGGAGGGGAACAGATGCCCCAATTCCATAGGAGTTAGAGGTTAGCTTTAGATAATTTCAGGCGGGGTAGAGGTAGGCTGAAGATATACTGAAGGGAGATAATTAGATGTGATATGGATCTGTTACAGTGTACTGAGGACATGACCCTAGATAGAAAGTTATGAAAGATATGAATTAGGTTAGAGGGCTAGTGCGGGTAGGTGGGGCATATTTAGTAGATAGGAGTGCTTTGGAGTAACCTTACAAGTAGTTGTAAAAGGGTTAGGGTGAGGGGTATGCTCCCGATTTGATAGTGTAGAGTACTACTTTGTGGGTGTTACTTTTTGTTATTCAATGCTTGTTTTATGTTTTATTTTGATTTTTTTTACTGTCTTTAGTCTTGAACCGGGGACCTATCGGAAACAACCTCTTTACTTCTTCAGAGGTAGTGATATGAACTGCATATATTTTACCTTCCCCAAATTCCATTATATGGGAACACACTGGGTATATCGTTGTTATTGTAGAATGAAAAATAAGACAATCTATGACAGCTGGTGGTAACCAGAAACTTATTTCATTTTTTGTAAAAAAAACAACAAGGGAATAAAAGGCAATCTATGACAAATAAGAGTAATCAAAAATACATTTTATATTTTTTTTATACAAGAATGTACGTCATCTTTTTAACCGAAGCTTCCAAGGGATACAAATGAGTCCAAAATTCCAGGATCAGTTCTTGTACAAAATTTATGGAGCTAGCAGAAAAACTGATTTACATCATTAGCAATATCAAAATTGCAGAAGGTGTTCGGTTCAAAATTGAGAAGACGTCATCCAAAAGCTGATTTAGTTGTAAACCATGTAGGCGATAAATCAAATGACAAAGAAAAATATACTAAAAATATATTATTGAAATAATTAGGTCAATTGGCCTACATGTGAATAGCTAATTCAAAAAGTATATGACATATTAGGAGGATATCCCTCTAAACTAGACTCTTTTGAGGACTACATTGTGGAAGCTAATTTGTTGTGGTATGAGATGAGGGATATTCAATTTATAGAGATAAAAAATCTTTTCTCCATGAAAGAGGGTAGCCAAATATGGAAGAGAATTATATTTTTTTTTCAGGAAAAGTAAAACTAATTATGGTAATACTTTGACTTTTCTTCAATAGAAAATCAATACTCAAATTGGTAACAAATCAGAACAAAATCTCTAATATAAGGTTCATGAGATATCTGGCTTTACCACTTACTCTCAAGATGGAAACAATGAGATCCTTCATTTTAACCAAAAGTTATAAAATTGCATCATGATATAAAATATCCTAGTGCTAAGTGATTCTCCTTGCCTCTACATTGTCAATTTGATTAGTCAGGTCAGTGGTTCATAGTGTTGAAGTTTATGATTATTTCAACTAAAATTTTAAGTTATTAGAGAGAGCACACTATTATTTGCTTTATAGGTGAAAATGATAATAGTTGAGTGTTTTTTTTTCACAAAACAACGTTGAGTGACTTTGTTGTTATGAAAAAAAAGCTAAGCCATTTTTTTGTTACAAAAGAAAGAGTCTGGATTGACATATTGAAGTGTTTTTTTAAAAAAGGTAACTTTTAAGTACTTTTATAGTGTTCTGGTAATTTTTTTAAGAAAAGTACTTATAAGCAGTTGTTTTTAACTCTAAGTGTTTGGATTCACTTATTTTATGTGTTTTTAGCTTTTAAGCACTTTTTAAAATTTTTGATGGTGTTTGAAAAAGCTAACAAGTATTTTTATGTATTCACTTTTAGATAAAAAAAAAGTATAAAATTATGTCAAAATTAAAAAGTAGAATATCCCCTACTTATGACTTTTAGCTTTTAGCCTTTAGGTTATAAGCTACTTTTTAAAATTCAATCCAAACACTCTCTAGCTTATAACTTTTATCTTATAGGTCAAAATCCAGAAGTCAATCCAAATAAGATTAAAGTTGAGTCGGTGAAAGATGATTTTCAATCTACAGATGACACTTAAACGTGACTCTTGATAGTAGATAGTTGTAAGAGAGAGGTAGATACTTATCTTAGCTAAGATCAGCTAATTAGCAGTTTGAGCTATTTCCATCTATTAGAAAAGGTAGTTAGAATGTTATCTCTATAAATAAAGTGTAGGAGCTTTTTGTAATTCAATTTTTTAGTTAACATTTTCCAATCATAATAGAAAATTCTCAATTGCTTTATTCTTCTTTTCACGATTACTATTCTAGTGATGAAGAACCTACATTTTGTCATGGTATCAAAGCCACCAGTGGATTAAAACTAGGAATTGTTATTCACGAATAGGATACAACAACAACAATAAACCCAGTGTAATCCCATAAAATAGGGTCTGGGAGGGTAAGATGTACACAGTCTATACCGCTACCTCAGAAAAAGTAGTGAGGCTGTTTTCGATAGACCCTCAGCTCAAGATAAAGAACAGTAAACAAAAGGATGGATGGCATAATAGAGAAATCAGGAATAAGAAATAATAAAATAGACATCATAGAAGTACGAACTACGAAACATACGGGCGACACGAAATAAGAAAAGTACTAAGACATAAGACAAAGGACACCTACCTAGTAGTAAGCTACACTAACATAACACGTCACCTATGAAAACAAACCTAGGTTTACTAACCTGGATACAAAGGAACTCACCCACCTGTATGTTGTACCCCACACATACACCTTAGTCATCTACCCTTATCCACGACCTTCATATCTTCCTATCTAGGGTCATGTCCTCAGTCAGCTAGAGCTGCTTTATGTCATGTCTAATCACCTCCCTCCAGTATTTCTTTGACCTATCTCTACTCTTTTTGAATCCCTCCAAAGTTAGCCTCTCACATCTCCGAACTGAAGCATCCGTGCCCCTCCTCATCACATGCCCAAACTATCTCAGTCTTCCTTCCCGCATCTTGTCCTCCACTAAAGCCACTCCCACCTTTTCTCGATAATCTCATTCCTAACCCTGTCTCCTCTAGTAATCCCACACATCTAACACAAAATTCTTATTTTCGCCACCTTTAATTTTTGGATGTGAGGGTATTTGACTAGCCAACACTCCGCTTCATACAACATGGCCGAACGTACTGTCACTCTATAGAATTTGCCTTTAACAGATTCGTCAACTACGATTATTCAATTGAAGATATTTGTTGTTTAGATTGTTCAATTACAGTTTTTTTGGTTTTTGATTGAAGTTTTTTGCTAAAGTTTTCAACATTACAGTTTCTTGACTGATGTCCTCTTTCTATATTCTGTAATGATAGTAGATACTAGTAATGATGAAACTAGAAGCAATTCAGTAGTGATTGAACTTGATCACAATCACCCATTGTATTTGTATGCATCTAATGATCCTAGATCCCTTTTAGTAGGAATTTAGTGGTAGGGATCGAGAACTATACTCTGTGGAGCCGTGCTATGAAAGTTTCTCTCCTAGGTTGCAATAATTTAGGTTATTGATGGAACAATTACCAGGGAGACATATGGTTCTGAATATGCAATGTGATGAGATCGATGCAATGTGGTTGTTGTGTCCTGGTTAACTAGAAATATTAGCAATGAATTGAGTGATATTCTATTTCGCTCGACTTTTCTCTGCATAAGGAAATTTTTACTCTAACACCTGGCACATGATCTGTTTGTCTTTACTACTTTGGCTTAAGGATGTATTGGATGAGTATGATTCTATGATGCCTCTTCCCATATGTGATTGTCCCAAAGCCGAGGAGTTCTTGGAACATATCCAATGCCAACAATAGTTGCATTTATTGATGGGACTTAATGAAGGATATAGTTAGGTTAGAAGTCATATTTTCATGAAAACTACTTCTGGATGTATACCAAGCTCATGCATTGATAATATAGGATAAAGGCTAGAAAACGATAGAAGGAAGTACTATATAGGTAATGGAGTTATGGATCCCATGAGTTTTCATACTTCAAAGAATAAATTTCTAGGAGAAAGAAGCAGTAGTAGCTCACGTGCAGTCTATGGCCTTATACACTGTAAGAGGATCAATATAGAGACCAAAGAGGCCTTGGGGAACTGAATGTAATTCTTTTAATAGAAAGAGAAACATTAAGGAAGAATGTTTCAAACTAACAAAATGTGATTTTTGTGGTAAAACAAGACATCTAAGAGAAAATGCTACAAGTCATTAGGTATCTTGATGATTTTAATCCAAAGAAAAAAGCCCATACAATTACAATTTCTGGAATAACTCAAGGAGAGGCTTACATATCTAATGCTTGACAATCACAGGCACAATTTTAAAAACTGATGAATATGCTCAACAGAAACACTATTGTATTAGAATCAAGTGTAAATTCTACTAGTAATATGGCAGGTAAATGCTTTCTCATTCTAAGTTGTCATACTAGCTGCATAGTGGATACTAGTTCCACTAATCATATTACAGGAAACGATTCCTTGTTGCTTAGAGTATGAAGTAGGGAATGAAGGAAATGTAGAACTACCAACAGGTAAAACTACTAAGATCACACACAAAGGAGATAGTTCATTAATAGAAAGTGATTTTCTTAAGAATGTGTTGCGTATACATAGCTATAGGTTCAATCTTTTATTCATATCTAAGATCATAAAGGACCTAAATTGTTGTGCAAAAGTTTATCCTAAACATTGTGCACTTCAGGATCTCTGCACTGGGAAAGTCAAGGTAACTGGTAAAGTGCATGATGAATTATACATACTGAATACTGACCCATTATGAGAGACTGTAGAAGGAAGCAAATCCATGTCAGTTCAAAAAGGGTTGAGTGATAGAGTGTGGCACCAAAGACTAGGGTATGTTCCTATGGCTGTGTTGAGAAGGATACCTATGTTTAGAAATAAAGTTGTCTTTTTCTTAAAATATTGTGATATATGTCCATTGTCTAGACAAACTAGAATTTATTATCCTACTAGTATTACTGCATCTATAGAAGCTTTTCTGTTGGTACACATGGATGTATGTGGTCTTTACAAATTTAAAGATTATGATGGTATGGAATCCTTTCTTACTTTGGTTGATGACTAATCTAGATAGAACCACGTGTTTTTACTTAGAGCCAAGTATGATGCTCCTGAAATTCTTAAGCACTTTATCACTATGATTCACACGCAATATGGTGATTAAGTTAAGATATTTAGGTCTGATAATGGATATGAATTATTCAATAGAACTTGCAAGGAGTTATTCACTATTAATGGTATTATTCATCAAAGTTATTGTCTATATACTCCTCAATAGAATGGTATTGTTGAAAAAAAAGCATAAGCATATCCTTAAAACAACCAGAGCTATTAAATTTTAGGGTTGTTTGCCTATCAAATTTTAGGTGAAAAAAAAGCATAAGCATATCCTTAAAACAACCAGAGCTATTAAATTTTAGGGTTGTTTGCCTATCAAATTTTAGGGTGGCTGTAGTGTATGTAATAAATAGAATGCCTTTTCCAGTGTTATTACATAAATCTCTTTTTGAAGTATTATTTTCTAAATCACCTTCTTTGGATCCCATGAGAGTGATACAATCACTTTGTTTTACTACTACACTGCTAAGAGAGGATAAATTTACACCTAAAGCTGTTAAGCTATCATGCTTGAGTATGGTACTCATCAAAAGGGATATAAGCTCTATAATCTTCAAACTGGTTCCTGGTTTATCTGTAGAGATATTTTGCTCTTTGAAGATATATTTCCCTTTCAAGAAAGAGTTGCAAGTTATAAGATATGTTATCTCATTCTCATGAACATGTGCATCCTTTTATATTTGATGGTGATTTTATGTTTATGCTTGCTGATACTCCACCAACAAGTCTACTTCATTCTTTCATCTCAAATGATGTTCCACTAGAGGTAGTTTCAGAGAATTTAGTTGATCATGATGCCTTGCCTACTGAAGCAGTAGATGCTCCAAGTCTATAGCAAATGGAGGATCGTGGAGCAACACTATAGATTAAGCCAACTAATGCAAGAAAATCCGCTAAAGTTGTTAAGCAACCAATATGGATGCATGGCTATGTTGGAGTTGGTAAAAAATCAGATTTTATCTCATATTCTATTTTTTTACTTAGATTAAAAAAAAATATTAACCCAAGAATCAAAAGGACTTCCATAATGCATGTAATATTCTTGAATATGAATTTACATGAAAAAGTAAAATCATAATTTTATTATATGAAAAATAATTGTAACTGTGCACATAATATTAATTATATTATAAGCTACAATATTAAAAATTTATGTTGATTTAACATTTTATATTTTTAATTAAAACAATGCCAACATAAGAAACTATCATTATAAAAATTTGAATGGTTGTTTGTGTTTTAGTCATCACGATTTTTTTTTTTACTTTATCTATTAAAAATTTAAATAAATATGTAATGTTACCTGTAGGATTATCTTTCTTATCATTAAAATATTCTCATCTCAAATTCAAATAGAAATAGATAAGCTATCATAACTTAAATTTTATCTAGTATTTAAAATTGATTAAATTTTATTTGCATGTTTAGATGAAAAAATTCATCGATGATATACCTTTTTTAAAAGATAATTAGAGAATAATTATGTAACATTGACTTAAATTGTGTACATATGTAAACAACTCACTGAATATTTGAAAGCAATAAATCTAAACCTAATAAATTGAATGATTGATGTGGAATTTCAAACTTGAACCCATAATATTTGAGTTTTGAATTCATTCTAAAATCTCTTTAACATCATATTAAATAATTAATACATCATAAAAGATAGAAAAATATAAATTAATATGTGCATTTACTTTTAAAAATTAATTATATAAAAAATAATAACAAAAGTTAACATTTAAAAGAATTAACTTAACTTCTCAATCACAAGTGATTTTATTTTTCATTTACGTAATTGAATTTATTTTTATTAGAAATCAAACGAACAGAAAAATATCACTTACTTGTATTCAAGCTCGGATATTGTAAAAATAAATTAATCTGTAATAACACCCTCAGTCACCTGCATATAAAAATTAGAAATGTATCATTTCTAAAAAATTAGGAAGAATGCAATAAATAAATTAATGAATAAAATTAATGATCAATAATAAAGAAGTAGAAGGAAGCTTAATACTATATATCATTGTAGGAGAAGATATAGATAGGTTAAGAAGTTAGAAATTCATTCCAACTCAAAGTTCCTTTGAATTAAAAATTCATAAGAAGATTGGTACACTAATTAAAATATTGATTTGGATAGATACAACTATAAAAAAAAATAAAAAAATAAAGAAGAGTACATGCTATTAAAAAAAAAGTAAGCTCGTAGCCAGCCAAACAACTCAATTTCAATTCAAATTTTAAAGTAATTTTTATTAGTGGGGGTAATTGGTTGGGGGGAGGGGTGTTAAGAGATTAATAATAATAATAATGATGATATTTTTACTACTATCACTATTACTACTTCTTCTACTACGCACTGCCACTGCTGCTCTCTTTTTAAAAAATTTAAAAATTATTATTATTATTATAATAATAATAATAATAATAATAATAATAATAATAATAATAATAATAATAATAATAATAATAATAATCTATATCTATAATATATTAAAAGTGTGAAGCCTATTAAAAAAGTGATTTGAACTTTTTACCCTTCATTAAAAGATTCTAGACAAAATCATCTTTTCACTATTCTTTTAAATAATAATTATTTCAATATTAATTTTTCACTATTTTGTTTTAAAAAATATTACGTAAAGATTATTTACTAAATCCTTTTATTTAAGACAAGTTTCTTTTATTTAGGACAGTAAAATTAAAACCTAACTATAATTATATACTATCTCCTTTTTGGTAGCACCTCCTTAAATTATTTCCTTTTATTTAGGCCACTAGAGTGAATTAAAACCGTAATTTCAAATCAAAATAAATTAAACCTGTTTAGGTTAGAAAACATATCTATAAAAGGACCTAATAATATAAATTAGCAGTGCTTTAAAAACGAAAAGTACTAAAAAAATTTCTCAAGCTTGATAAAAATTGTCATAGCTATTTGTTTATTTTTGTCTTGTGTAATTGTTCATATAAAAGTATATGTGCGTTTATTATATTTCTATATCAATTAACATTAAATTTTTAGGCTTATATTTATGATTGACGACCTAGAAATAGATACTATCTATATTTTATTATATCTATATAGAATATTTAATAGCTACACTATATAATAGATATAAACTATCGCGTTACAAATATTTAATAAGCAAGTAAAACGTGGAATTTGGTTAAGCATGAGTGTTTAGAGTGTGCATTAACTTGGTAATTCTTAAGAAAATCATCCATGTAATAAAGAATCTTTTGCGCGATTCAAGTATGTAGTAAGCAAGTAAAACATTGAATTTGGTTTTGCTCGAGTGTTTAAAGCATGAATTAACTTAGTAATGAATTTTTTATCCTTTCTTAAAAGTCTCCGTAATAGACAAAATTGTCTTTCACTTTTTTATTTCAATTATTATATTATTATATCTTTTATAATATTGAATATTGACTATAATAAATATATTAAAAATAAATAGAAAAGAAGTTTTTTAGGTGTAAAGTTTGCTGATTTTTTCAATTTTTATGGGAGAAGGTTTGTTTTCTTAATGTTTTGTATGTGTTATCCTACATTTATGAAAAATATTGATTTTTCAACGTAGATTGAATTTTCTTAAATCTATGGGAAAGGTTAATTTTTTAATGTAGGAAAATTATATTCATGGAAAATAATTATTAAAAATATATAAATATATGAAATAATTTTAAAATAATATTAATTTTGGTTTATGAATCCTCTACTTCTATATAAAAAGTATTTTTAATTTTAGATTCTTATTTTGTCACGACTTTCACGGTAATATTTATGATTAAAGAGATAATTTGCTTATGATTTGAGGTAAGTTTTCTAAAATTTTAATATATTCCTAAAGTTTTCGGTAATAAATTCTTGATAGACAATTGTTATAGTATCTTTGATTAAAGAGATAAATTTACTTGTGACCTAAAGTAAGTTTTCTTAAAATTTAGTATAAACTTGGAGTTAACAATAAGAATTATCCTCTGTTCTTGATAGACAATTTCATATCCAAGTATTTGAGATGCACATTAGTTTATATGATGTAAATAGATATAAAAATTTTAACATGGGTGACTATTTTTTAATAATTTTATCTGTCGGGAGACGCACGTGCAAATCACACACAGTTGGTATTAATAAAATAATATTCTTTTTTCATTACGTAAATAAATTGGAGTATTGCATTTAGTGTAACGTTAATAGCTATGCTTAAACGAAGTGATCATCTTATCATGTTATATTAATTGTCTAATGCACATGTGCAAATCATGTATACTTATTAATTAAATTTTAAAGGGTATGTAAAATTGAATTCTCACAATTGTTTTATGTATATTTTAAGTGCAAAAACTGTTGATAAGTAAAAATAATACATTATTTATTTTTTAACATGATATACACGTGCATTGCACCTGATTGCACGTACACTAAACTAGTAATAATAAATATAGGAGAGTTTAAGAAGTTAGAATTCCATTCCTATATGAATTCTATTTAAATTTAAATATCATATCAATTTTTATAAAAATAAATAAATTTATTATTCTTTCCTTATCCTTAGGCTTTTCAAATAAAATGAATATTTATCCTATAATCTATAAATTTGAAGATAAATATTAATTAGTTGTTATTATTATTTATTACTAGTTTAATCGCACGTGCCTTGCACGTGTAATGTTTGATTATTTAAAATTAAATAATTTTATCTATTGCGAAGATATTTAATGAAGTGTAAAAAGTTCAAATTACTTTTCAAAGATCCTTCACACTTTAATATAATAATGTAAACATAAACATATATTTTAGTGTAAGCACATATATATTTTACCACCATAAGTTTCAAGTTATAAATAGAATTGTACAAATTTCTTTTTTATATAAACTAAAATTCTAATTGATGTCAAAATGTTAAATTCTAATTAATTTAAAATTCAAGTTAAAAATTTTAATTGATTTAAAAATGTTAAATATTATAATCTCTTACCAACTTTTATTTTTTTACAAGCAACTTAATTGTCCAAAACTCACTGCAATATATCAACCAAAAGCTTGTAAAAACATAAACAAAAATCAAAAGCTATAACAATTTTTTTTTTTTAAGAGAAACATTTATTACTAAAAAAGAAAAAAAAACTACCAAATTTGTAATACTAACGTTATAAATAATTTAATTGACTTTAATAAAGATGTAGTCAATGTATAAGTTCTTTTATGATATATATAATTCAAATAAGGAAATGTTTAAGGAATAAATTTAATTGAATTCAATAAGGAAAGATTTTACCATAAATATATTTTATTAATTTTTAACTTTTACATATTAAAAAAAAAGTGAAAAGACGATTTTGTCTAAAACAAATACTTTTAATGAATGACAAAAAGTTCAAACAATATTTCTAAGGCCCTTCACATTTTTAATATATTATAGATTAGTGCTACAACTAAGACTAATCAACACTATAATGTATTACTACTGCTAGTATTTTTATAATTATTATTGTTATTATTATTATTATTATTATTATTTTATTATAATAATAATGACAATTAATATTTTTAACTTTCATTTAAAATTCAAATAAGTCAAATTTACTACGACCACTCACTTTAATGAGTTCAAACATTACACTGAATAAGATATTTGTGTAAATAATAAAGATGAATATAATAATTAAACTTAATATCTTTTTAGTATGTAAAGAATTTATTTATTAAACCTAATGTTTATCAAAAATATTTTTAAAAGTCGATCGACTTTCATCTACCATCTATAAATTGCAACAAAACAATATAGTGATAGAGAAATCAAAATAATATAATTAAATCTAATCCTTACACACAAAAATTTTCTCAAATTAAATCTAATCTTTACACACAAATTTTTTTTCAAAGTCGTCCGGGACTCATCTACCACCTGTAAACAATAACAAAATAATACGATAGTAGAGATATCAAAATAATACAACTAAACCTAACCTTTACATAAAAAATTCCTCAAAGCTGACCAACATTTATCTATCACCTGTAAACTGCAACAAAATAATAAGCTAAAAGTGATATCAAAACAATACAGTTAAACTTAAACTTTACACACAAAAATTTCTCAAAGCCGATCAAGATTCATCTACGAACTGTAAATTACTACAAAATAACAAACTAGTAGAGATATTACGATAATACAATTAAACCTAACCTTTACCTAAAATAAAATTCAAAGCCGACCCATATTCATCTAGCATATATAAATTAAAATAAAATAATAAAATAATAAAGATATCAAAACAATCCAATTAAACATAACCTTTACAAAATAAATTCTTCAAAGTCAACCGACATCCATCTATGACCTGTAAACTATAAAAAAAATACAATAGCGATCACAAAGCTTCGATTTTAATCCAACTAATTCTTGTCTGAGTGAAAATTTTGACCCTAAAGAATGATTTTAAATGAAAACAAAGAAGATATATATATATATATATACACACACACACATATGCTGAATTCTATTATGCTGACAAAAACAGTGAAGAAGTTGAGGGTTAAAAAATCAAGCATCCACCAATCTAGACATGCAATCGAATAAAGTTAGATGAGTATCAATTATATTCTAACAATAGGCATACCAGTTTGTTTTCTAGTTTAACGTACATCTCAATATTTATAAAAATATTTCTTAATAGAGTCTTATTTTGGGAGTATTTTTCTAATTGAACAGTAGAAAGAAAAATATTAATTAGTTCTCCTACCATATATTTTAGGAGTCTCATATATTTTCGAAAGTTTAGTTAATATAATAAAAAATAATTAAACAATAAATTAAAAAATAGTGAAAAGACAATTTTATCTAAAGAAGAGTCTTTAATGAAGGACAAAAAGTTCAAATCACTTTTCTAAGAGTTTTTCACACTTTTAATATATATATATATATATATATATATATATATATTATAGATTATTATCTTTCACTTAATATTTAAATTAAATGAATTTAAAAATATTTTATAACATCTAAAAGAGATAAGTTTATGAAATAATAAACGTTCATCTAGAACTCTGTTTCTGTTTTTATGCTTATAATTTTTTTTCCTTTTAAGGATAGTGTATTTTCAAATTAAATTATTTTTAATTTTTTAATTGAAAACTTTTATTACAAAGTTATTTACTTTGTCTTAAAATTGTCAAGTGCCTTATTTTTATACTTTGACTTGACTTCTTCTGGTGTTTTTAGTTTTGGTTTTATCATTAGTTGAGGGACTTTTTTGTTAATACAAAAATTGAATGACAATATGAGATAATGATTATTAGTTGAGTAAATAAATTGTTTTAGTCAAATGACCCCACCCCCTGAAAATTAACACTACAAAATCATGATCATTTATCTTTTCTATTTCGACAAATGATCGTTTGGTTTATTTCCATTGCCATTGTAAAAAAATCAGGGCCAATCTACATAACCATGTTGACATTTACACATCCTCATTTACATATGCGAACGAAAATGAGAACAAAAAGTTATCTTTTCCATCTCTTCAAATCTACAAGGTAAAGGGTTAAATTTGTTTATGCATTGCCAGAAATTATGGATAAACTATGATTTTTTCCTGTCAAAAATTTTGGATGGGTGGACCAAAAGTATCACGAAGGACAAAATTGAGCAATTTCATCATAAGAATCAAATTTGAACCTTTTCCGAATCTACAACCATATATCTTCCGAGCAGCCTTTTCGTATGTGCATAGATGTCTACACATCTTAATAAATTAAATCAAGAAGGAAATTTAGATGTGGTGAAAGATGCTTGTTTGATGAACAAAAGAGGGCGATTTTTGGCTTCTTCTTCGTCATCATCTTCATCATGGGAGGTACTAATGGTGATGCAGGAACAACGTTCGAGGGATGCAAAGAAGGCCGAGGCCAAGCTTGTCCCTATCCTATTAGCTATTTTATCCAACCTATCGCTAGAAACGAAGGTGCAATTCTGCTGCTGTTGTGACATGGCAAATTAATTTTAGTAGTATATATGTTATGTTTATGTTTACACAAAACAGAGTATCTTTTTTTTTTTTTTAAAGAAAGAAAGATCCAAACAACTGACCACCAAATAGTATGGTGGGATGGATTGAATCTTTTTACCTAAACAAGAAGTTTTGAATTTTTCCCTTTGCAAATGGAAAAGAACCATGGATCAAGAATGCATCTCGTTTAATAGGTCTTA
>NC_061111.1:109874205-109876037 GCF_002878395.1 Capsicum annuum | reverse complement strand
TGAAAATGCAAACTTAAAAATTCTTAATGAAGAAGTGTTATAACTAAAGAAAGAATTGACTATTTTTGAAAAGCAAGTGAATCTAACATTGGAGAGGAATGGTTCCTCCACCACATTTGGAAAGCCACGAGCACAATTGTTGTCCCATTGTTGTTTATAACTTTAACAGGTTATTTTTTAAATGCAAGTGAATCTATGAAAGTTAGTGAATGAGATAGTAGGTCAAATCAATATCATACAGTCTCAGATACAGTTACTTGAAAACGATACAGTTCTATTTGTTATGAGGTTAAGGACATGCGGATTGATAGTTTGACCTATAAAATGGCGATTATATAAATAAATATATTGTTGGGCAAGTTTATAAAAAATAATAATATAATTAAATAAGTTAATAGAAAGAGAGAGGACTCGAGAGTGCAAGAATATCAATATAATTCCTACTATTATCAAAAAATTTAATCATTTATAAGTGAATAAATCAACTATTTATAGGTGACAAATGGAATACATCAAGAAACAAAATTGTTTCACTTGGACCTTACAGCAAGTCTTCCAATAGAAATGCTCCATTTGTGCATGCCATACTTGCACCGGCAATAAATCTGTCATGATTTGCGGGATTCTACGAACTTAACTGACATGGCTGTCCTTTCTGTCACGATCCGAACTAGGCCCTGACCGTGACAAGTATCCCAAACCGCGAAGGTCCGAGCACCTCTTTTTGTTAACAGACAATCATACATACATTCATATAACCATAAAAGGAAATGCGGAAATGAATTCATGCGGAAACATGGATAACAACATCATATAACTGAAAAGTTCAAAAGAGTTCAGTAAAATTTTCAACATCGTCTAACATCTGTCTGCGAAATCTCTAATACATCAAAACTAGTCATCACAACTAAATACTGGGACAAGGCCCCCAGTGGACCCAAATCAAAATAAATAACAAATGTCTGAAGGAGGACAAGCCTTCCGGAGTAAAGAAAGCTCACCACTGCACACTTCTATCTGATGATTCTATGGCTTAGTAGGATCCTTAGACTGAGCCTTAGACCCTGAAATATAGGGGGTCAATACAATTGTACTGGTCTGCAGAATGATCCAAAAACAAAATACAACTTTTATATAACATGTGTGAGAGCTATTATAAAATACGTCAACGCAAAATTATTTGAAAACACATGGGCATTACATAATGATTTTTCAACAATAATGCAGTATTAACGAGCTAGATGGTACACCCTACAATTTCATATTTTCACCGACTATCGCATCTCGGTTGCCGTCAAGATTGGAGTACTAGTGAGGGAAGGGCACACAAGATCACACAGCATGGTGCCACAACCCCAATCAAGTCAATATGTCGTGGTTGGGCTCAAGATCACAACGCAAGGCTACTAACCGTATGTCCTGAGTTGGGATGACATAGAGTTAGGTACGCAAGATCACATAGCAGGGTACCAAGTTCCCGTGGCGGTAATTCATGATTTCCAGCATAGAGTCATCTGACTCGTGCTTTCTTCGGGTAACCATCTAACTCACATCAATCAAGCTTTAAGTTTAATATAAGAAAAAAAAACATACGTCATGCTCACAGCATTTTTTTTTCATTCGAGGCAATTTCTCCACAGGGTATCGTCATACCCTGACTTGCAAGTCATCAGTACCACCCCAATTCTCAAAACCTCTTATGCAAACTATAGCATGAACACCAATAAGATTTTCATATACCAAACACATGCATAATGATTCCCAACACGTGATAGTCAAGAAACTTCATCGTTTATAAAGTAATACCACAGAAGTTATAAAAGTCATGCTTT
>NC_061111.1:109766011-109871205 GCF_002878395.1 Capsicum annuum | reverse complement strand
GGTTGGAAAAGTCGATTTAAAAATTACACAAGTTTAAAAGTTTAAACTATAGCTAAGTCCTTTTTGATTCTTAGGGAACTTTTTCGCTGATATACCCTTAAGCATTCTACAAAGTAAGGTATTAAGTTGAGGATATCACGGGGTGTTATATTATCCCCTCATTGGTATCATTCATACCCGAATGATGGCTCAGATCACAAGCAAGCACGATTTCAAGCATACTAGGGAAAAGATAAAGAGAAAAACATATAACTTGTACCAGTTAAGTCATCATCAATAGTCTCAAAAAGAGTTGGGTATCTGATCTGCATATCCTCTTCTAATTCCCAAGTGGCTTCCTTAGCTTTTTGATTCCTCTAAAGTACCTTAGTCGAAGCTACTTCCCTACTCCTTAGCTTTCGAACTTGGTGGTCCAAGATAGCAGAAGGTTCTTCCTCATATGATAAGGAGTCTGTCACCTTGATCTCTTCTACAAGCAACACTAGGGAATGATCTCCAATGCACTTTTTCAACATGAACACGTGGAATACTGGATGAACAGAACCCAGAGTTGCAGGCAGTTCTCACTCATAAGTGACTCCTCCTATCCTTCTCATAATTTGATATGGTCCTTTATAGTAAGGGCTCAGTTTACCTTTCTTCCCGAATCGCATGACTCCCTTCATAGGGAAAACTTTTAGAAATACCTAATCACCAACCTCAAATTCCAAATCCCTTCTTCTAACATCGGCGTAGGACTTCTGACGACTCTGAGCTATCTTGAATCGTTCTCTAATGATTTTTACATTCTCCATTGCTTGGTGAAAAATATTAGGCCCAAATAATTGTGTCTCACCCCCTTTATACCACCCAATTGGTGATCTACGTGTTCTCCCATAAAGCGCCTCAAAAGGTGCCATCTTAATAATGGCATGGTAACTATTATTGTAGACAAACTTTGTCAATGGGAAAGTGATCCATCCAACTACCTTTGAAATCAATTACAAAATCCCTCAACATATCCCCAAGGGTCTGAATAGTGCGTTCAGCTTTCCCATCTGTCTGAGGGTGGAATGCAGTAATCAGGTTCACTTGGGTACCTAAACCCCTCTGAAAAGATCTCTAAAACTGCGAAGAGAATTGAAAACCTCGATCGGATATAATGGATACATGTATCCTATGCAATTGGACTATCTCCTCATTATATAGCTTAGCGTAATCATCTCCTAGATAGTTAGTCCTCACAGGCAAAAAAGTGAGCTGACTTGGTCAGCTGATCCACAATTATCCAAATGGAATCATATTGGTTTTGGGACCTTGGAAACCCCGTGATGAAATCCATGTTGAGCATTTCCCACTTCCATATAGGCAAAGCTATCTCTTGGGAAGTACTACCTGGTCTCAAATGTTCCACTTTAACTTGCTGGCAATTCAAACACTTGGAAACAAAATCAGCCATATCACGCTTCATGTTTTTCCACCAATATATAGCTTTAAGATCATGGTATATTTTTGTAGAGCCTGGGTAAACAACATACCTTGAAGTGTAGGCCTCATCAAGAATTCTTTTCCACAAATCATCTATATCTGGCACACATAATCTACCCTAATATCTCAAAATCCCATCACCTCTAATTTCAAAAGACATCACCTACTGTTGATCCACCTCTTTCTTGATCTGTATCAAGATGGGATCTTCAACCTGCTTTTCCTTCACTTCAGTACATAAGGAGGATTTAGCTATTTCATGCACAACTACCCCTGCATCTTTGAAATCCAGAAGTCGCACCCCTAGATTTGCAAGCTGGTGAATATCTTTCATCATCTCTCTTTTTCTTTCTTCAAAAGGAGAAAGACTGCCTATAGACAATCTGCTGAGGGCGTCAGCCACTACATTCGCCTTGCCCGGATAATAGTGCAGCTCATGTCATAATCCTTTAATAGTTTCAACTAATGCCTTTGCCTAAGATTCAACTCTTTCTGTGAAAGACATACTGTAAACTTTTATGGTCATTGAAAATATCAACATGTATTCCATATAGATAATGCCGCCAGATTTTAAGTGCAAACACCACAGCCGCTAACTCCAAGTCATGGATGGGGTAATTTCTCTTGTGCACTTTTAACTTCCTAGATTCATAAGCTACCACCTTACCATTCTGCATAAGTACACACCCAAGTCCCACTTGGGATGCATCACAGTACACCACAAAACATTCCATGCCCTCAGGAAGGGTCAAAACAAGTGCAGCAGTCAACTTCTCCTTCAATTTTTCAAAGCTATTCTTGCAAGAGTCAGACTACGCAAATTTTTCCTTTTTCTAAGTCAAGCTGGTAAATGGAGTAACTATGGAAGAAAAGCTCTCTACGAATCTTCTGTAATACCCAGCCAAACCCAAGAAGCTTCGAATGTCGATTGGAGTCGTGGGTCTGGGCCATTTTGTCGCTACCTTAATCTTTTAGGGATCAACTTTTATTCCCTCACTAGATAAAATATGTCCCAAGAAAGCAATAGATCAAGACAGAATTCACACTTGGAAAATTTTGCATATAATCTATGATCTTTAAGGGCCTGAAGTATAATTCGAAGGTGATTGACATGATCCTCCTCACTCTTAGAATAAATCAAGATGTCATCGATGAAAACTATGAAAAACAAATCCAGAAACTGACAAAACACCTTATTCATTAGATCTATGAAAGCTGTAGGGGCGTTAGTCAATTCGAGTTCTAAAAGCTATTTTAGAAATATCAACCTCCCTAACCTTTAAATGATGGTACCCTGAACGAAGGTTTATCTTTGAAAAACACTTAACACCCTGAAGTTGGTCAAAGAGGTCATCAATTCTAGGATGGGGATATTTATTTTTGACAATAACTTTGTTCAATTGGCGATAGTCTATACACATACGGAGGGAACCACTTTTTTATGCATAAAGAGTACAGATGCACCCCAGGGAGAGACACTAGGACGGATAAATCCTTTATTAAGAAGATCTACCAGTTGCTCTTTCAACTCAGTAGGAGCCATTCTATATGGCGAAATAGAAATGAGATGGGTGTTCGGCAATAAATCAATGCCAAAATCTATCTCCCTATCAGGTGGTATCCCTGAGAGATCATCGGGAAAGTATTCTGGTAACTCATTAACCACAGGGACAGACTGAAGAGAAGGACTTTCAATATTAAAATCTTTTACCCAAATAAGATGATACAAAAAACCCTTAGACATAAGTTTACGAGTTCTAACGTAAGAGATAAATTTCCCCTAGGTGCTAAAGAATGCTCCTCCTATTCTATCATCGGTTCATTTGGAAAAGAGAAATTAACCTTTTGGGTTCTACAGTCTAGCATCGCATAATATGAATAGAGCCAGTTCATTCTTAGAATAGCATCAAAATCAGCCATATCAAGCTTTATGAGGCCTACCACGGTATCACAACCACAAATAGACATAACACAATTTTATATATCCACCTAGCTACAATAGAATCACCTACAGGAGTGGAAATAGGGAAAGGTTCTGCAATAACTTTAGGCTCAAACCCAAAACCAACAGCCATATATGGGGTCACATAAGACAAGGTAGACTCGAGATCAAGTAACACATATACATCACGGGAAAAGATTCATAACATACCCGTGACTATATCTGGTGAGGCTTTTGTCTCCTGGCAGTTGGACAAGGCATACAGACGGTTGCAACCACTCCCAGTAGCTGACGTAGCACCCTTAGAAGAAGGAGTTGTGAAGGCGGCTTGGGACTTAGCCCCCCTCTGCAATACCTCCGATAGAAGGGCAATCTCTCTGAATGTGACCCACTTAGTCGCAGGAGTAACAATTCCTCCTCTCGAAGTAACACTTTCCCGAGTGATTCTTCCCGTAGATACTACAATGGGGAAATAATTTGCTGGGCTGTATTATGCTCTCCTGGGAATGGGTGTCCTGTATCCTCCATCCACTATTAGCCTGAGGTTTAAAGGGTCGCTGATCACGTGAAGGTATGGATGCAGGGGCCCTAGCTATAGGCTGAACATTATTCCAAAACTTTTTCTTTGGCCACCTGTCACCCCGATTCCCATCATGATGTTGATTGTAGTTTTGGTCTACTATTCTAGCCCTTTTAGACTGTCTATCCTTCTCCCTTGCTTCAGCAACCCTCTTTTTATGATCTTTTACCTGCTGCATGTGAACTGATAGTATGTTGAAGTCTATATCCCTATTCAACATTGCCCCTTTGCATTCTAATACCAAGTCATGCAAAAGATCAGATGCAAATTTCCATATGCGGGCCCTCATATTTTCGACCAACTCAGGAGCATAACGGGCTAGTTGATTAAATTTTAACGTGTACTCCTTGACACTCATTTTCCTTGCTTTAGGTTCATGAAATCTTCATCCTTGGACTCCCTCAACTCTTGAGAAAAGAATTGGTCTAGGAAGGCTTCCACAAATTTGCCCCACACTGAAGGCTCAGCATTCTTACCCTTTGAATCATTCCACTCATTGTACCACTGATTTGCTACTTTCTTAAGATGATAAGCTGCTAGCTCAACCCGTTCCACTTCATCCATATACATCACCCTAAAAATCTTCTCTATCTCATCCATAAACTCTTATGGATCCTCCTCTACTTTTGTACCCATAAAATTAGGCGGGTTCAACCTCATAAACTGACTCACCCTAGTAGTATCAAACACACCAGACATAGACCCAACATCTTTCAACTGTTGAGTCTATGAAGCCACCAACTGTGCAAGCATGTGCATCAATTGTTTGAACTTGACATTTGATACCTCTGTCTCGGAAGGTTGGGTGTGGTTAATCCTAAACCGGGGAGCCCTAGGTACCCTGGGTGGGATGATCTAAATAGGAGGGACTCCTAGAGAAGCAACAAATTCGGAAGTGTGAGCCCTGTTACCTGTCCTCATCCTATGGGCGAGACGAACCTCAGTAGTCTGGGCATTCTGGTCTTTGAAGCGACGTGGAGGCATGGTAGCATTTATGAAATACAAGAGACCAATGATTAAGGGACATGTAGGGGGACATTATAGACTCTACAACACGAACTAAATTACAAAGAAAGGAGATATTCCTAAATACCCAGTAGCCTCCTACTTATAAGTGTGGCGTGCTACACACCCATAAACAAGACTCTACCCTATGCGATTTTGTAGATACCTTGGGACCATGAACCATGCTTTGATACTAAGTTTG
Organism: Capsicum annuum; assembly: GCF_002878395.1. Taxonomy (NCBI): domain Eukaryota; kingdom Viridiplantae; phylum Streptophyta; class Magnoliopsida; order Solanales; family Solanaceae; genus Capsicum; species Capsicum annuum. The sequence goes on along the minus strand of NC_061111.1, from coordinate 109,866,009 downwards.
TCATGACCTGAACTAGGCCCTGGCCTTGACGAGCATTTTGAGCCGTGAAGGCCAGAGCGCCCCTTTTTGTTAACAGGCAATCATACACACGTTCATATAACCATAAAAGGAAATACGAAATTGGATTTATGCAGAAACATGGTCATGAACATCATATAACTGAAAAGTTTAATAAAATTTTCAACATCCTCTAACATCTGTCTGCAAAATCTCTAATACATCAAAACTAGTCATCACAACTAAATACTTGGACAAGGTCCCCAGTGGACCCAAATCAAAATAAATAACAAATGTCGAAATGAGGACAGAACTTTCGAAGTAAAGAAGTCTCACCAACTACACAATTCTATTTGATGACTCTACGGCTTAGCAGGATCCCTAGACTGAGCCTCAGACCTTGAGATATAGGGGGTCAATACAATTGTACTGGTACGCAGAGTGATCCAAAAACAAAATACAAATTTTATATAACATAGGTGAGAGCTATTATAAAATACGTCAACAAAAAATCATTTGAAAACACATGGTCTTTGCATAATGATTTTTCAACTATAATGCAGTATTAACGAGCTAGATGGAACACCCTATAATTTTATATTTTCACCGACTGCCACATCTTAGTTGCCAGCAAGATTGGTGTACTAGTGAGGGGAGGGTACACAAGATCACACAACATGGTGCCACAACCCCAATCAAGTCAATATGTCATAGTTGGGCTCAAGATCACAAAGCAGGGTTCCTAACCTTAGGTCCCGAGTTGGGATCACATACTGTTGGGTATGTAAGATCACATAGCAGGGTACAAAGTTCCCATGGAGGCAATTCACGGTTTTTAGTATAAAGTCATCTGAATTATTCTTTCTTTAGGTAACCATCTCTTTCACATCAACAAGCTTTGAGTTTAATATAAGAAGAAAAACATACGTCATGCTCACACCATTCTTTTCTTCTTTTCATTTGAGGTAATTCCTCCACGGGGTATCATCATACCCCGACTTGAAAGTTATCATTTTACCTTAATTCTCAAAACCTCTTATGCAAACCATAACATGAACACCAACAAGATTTCCATATACCAAACACATGCATAATGATTCCCAACACGTGATAATCAAGAAAATTCATCATTTATAAAGTAATACCACAGTAGTTATAAAAGTCATGCTTTCAGTAGTTTAACACTAGTATCATATAGAGTACATAAATATCATCATGGGGAATAAAGAATTCACAACTTATGTTCCTAACCCTTTTTCAATTCAAATCACATGTCCTCAATTTCAACAATTAAGATGTAATGCAACAACCCCATGATCTTTCAGTATTCTTTTCAAATTCATTTCACAATACATGCTTTTTGTGCTAGAAATAAAACCCCATGTATGAATGCATATATAATTAAATAGTTAAAATAAATCTTGTTTAAATTCGTATCAAGATCACGTCCATGAGATTTAGGACAACCCCACTTACCAAATTTGTTAAGTAAAGAGAGAAAGACCCGAATCTTAAATGAGTCTTTGGAGTTCTTGACCTTGAGGATGAACCTTGATTTCTTGGGAACGGATTATGGTTTTGATATTGAGAGGATAAAGGAAGTTTTTGATGAATTATGCTCTCCTTATGTTAAAAATCGTGTTATGACTGAGTTATGACGGGGAAAAATAGACTAAAATACCCCTCCTAACCCAGAAAAATTAACAGAAATGTGAACTGACACTTGACGCGATGTGTCGAGATCACGTCGGTCCACTATTTTTGCCGATGCTATCATCGACGCATCGGTTCACTGCTTTACCAATGTGATACTCGATGTGGCGATGATTTCATGTCGAGCCACTATTTTCAAAATTCAAACATCCCTCTAACGATGCCTGAAAATTCTAAAACTTTTCCGAGACATCTCCTTCACTTTCCCGAGTAGAATCAACTCAAAAATTCATACCTCTAGGTTGAAAAAGTCAATTTAAAAAGTTGATTTAAAAATCACGCAAGTTTAAAAGTTTAAACTATGGTAAGTTCTTTTTGATTCTTAGGGTATTTTTCCTCTGAAATACCCTTGAGCATGCTACAAAATAAGGTATTAAGTCGAGGATATCACAGGGTGTTACACTTTCTTTCTTTTAACACCACTTTGGGCCACGAGTACCTTTCATCATTATTGGAGGCTCCAGTATAATGGAAGTGGTGGTACAAGTTGCAACATCGGTTCAACAAAATTAGGGTCCTCAAGCCAAACTTTAGAGAGAGACCCTAAATATATATTATTTAAAGAAAAAATAGAACATATATATTTTTAGTTGAAATCTACTTTCTAGCATTTTTAGATGCAATTCATAAATTACTTTTTTTATAAGCAATTTTTTCATATAGTTTATTTAATAGATAATTGCTATTCATTAATCTTTCTTTAGACATTGTTGATCTTATAGAAGATTTTATTACTTATAGTTTTAAAAAACGTCTTTCATTTGAGGCAACAATTACAACAGTTAACATTGTTCTTTAAGCAATACATGTATTTGGAAAAGAATCAAGTATTTTGATTTGATAGAGTATCTCTATAAGATTATTATCTTCTTCTTGTATCATTTCTCTTAATACTCTTTATTCAAAAAAATAAATTTAAAAATCATCAATATTAGAATAACTATTTTGTGTTAAAGAAAATCGAAGGTTCAGAGAGTGTTTTTTTAAAAATTCTTCTCATCTAGTGATCTTAATTTTTTTTTTGCTCTTTTGTAATATAACTAAGAAGCAATAGTAACTCAATAATCAGTAAGTTTGGCTGAGAGAAAGAACTTAATATTTAAACAAAAATAAAAGAGAATAAAAAAGATGAATATAAGGTGAATAATAATATATGCCTAAGTTATTAGGAGAAATATGAGGAAACATAATTTTCCATGTAAGGAAACTATTCTCCAAAACTTGTTTCGTTCCCTAAAAATCCAACAGTCACCACATTCAAATAATAAAAGGTTTTTAATTCCTTCTAAAAAATTTCTTTTAAAATTTATAAGTACATATAATCCTTTTTAATAAATATGTAATACTATATCTTTTAGAAAAATAGGCCCATAATTTTTTAGGAATCCAAGCCCTTGTTTTAATGGCCTAGTGATTAGTCATCCCTGATCAATAATGATTTTGCCTTCTCTTATCAGTGATTCTTCGTAGATGGCTTGCCACTGGAGTCTTTACCCTACTTGCCCTTAAAATTATTCAAATGGCACATATCTTCATCCTGTGCAGCCACATGTTCATGATGATCTCCCCTTTATAAGTCATGCTTTCAAGAAAACTCTCGATAAAAGTGTTGAGGTTAATATTTTTGTTTTAAGTACCTTCAACCTCATTAAAAAATGTGATAAAGTAATAATAGTTGAGAGTTTAACCCTTATTTATATCAAGAAATAGGTTGAACCCAAAGCGAGAGAAGTACATCCCTCACAAATAAATGTTGTCAGAGGTAGTGTAATGGATGCTAAACACTCCCATGCAAAAGACTTCTAAATTTGAAGCCACGAAAGATTAAAAAATTGGAGTAGTTATCCTGAAAATACCTCGAACGAAAAAATAATAAGAGGTATACAGAAAGTTGAAGGAAAAAGGAGGGGAATTCAAGTTGATAATGATGAAGTAAGTTTAGTGGAGTTAATTCTACGATAAAGTATTTGTGTAATTCAATGAAAAAAGAAAATAAAAAGTACGTTTCAAAGGAGTAGAACCTAAACATATACATTATTTAGGAGATGAACTTATTTTATTCCGTTGTGAATATTGTAATTTAATATCTTTTTGATGCCATTAATATTTACATCTCTATTTCTCAAATTCACTCATCTATTTATAGTAACATCACTTTTAATATCCTATATAGGGAGCATTTATGGAGAACAAAAAGAACACGCTAAATAGAAAAATATCCTCTTTTCTTATTCTTGAGTTATTTGTTTTGGGAACCTCCAAACTTTCTCCCATGAGTGCACATATTTGAAAGTAGTTACAGAATTTTGGGGAGCGACTGGCTACAATAATTTGCAATAGAGTCCGATAGAAATCACTTTCAAGGCAGTGGCTTACCATGAAACTATATAATAAGTTGTTACTATTTTATAATTCTTATCCAGTATCAGTAATTTAGTATTTTTCTAATAATTTAAAAGTAATTTTTTAAAGTATTGATAAATGGCTACTTCTTTGAACAAATATTTTCCTGATTTATCAAAACTTGAGCTATTGAACAGAAATAATTTTAAATATTGATCATAGAAACTTCTGATTTTCTTTGAATGATTAGAAGTTGATTATGTTTATTTAATAAATCTTCTACTGATGGTTCTAATGTTACTACTGGTTCTACCGCTGTTTTAGTTATTGATAAATCTTCTAAAAGAAAGTTTGAAAAGAATAACAAAAATATTAGAGGACATTTACTGAATCATATGACTAATTCTTTGTTTGATTTATCTGTCACCTATAAATTTGTTATTGAAATATGAGACAGTTTGAAAAAAATGATGATCAAGTAATTGTTATGGTAGTCATCAAAGCAAATCTAGTGGCTAACAAAACTAACTGAGTATTAGAAACAAGTGATTCAAGTCATTTTTGTGCCAATAAAGAGTTATTTTATGACTTTGAGGAGTGCACTGATGGCGAGTGCATCTGCATGTGTAAATCCAACGCTATTGGAGTTATGAGTAAAGGACTTTTTTACCAATTAAACTAAGTTCTAGAAAAACTTTATTCTTGAACAATCTTTTGTACGTTCCCTCCTTCCATAGAAAGTTAGTTTCTGGAGTACTTATCAATAAAGTAGGCCTAAAACTTACTTTAAAGTTGATAAAATAATTATTTTTCATGGAGGAAATTTTTTATGGGAAGGGATATCTTAGTGGGTGTTTTATATGTACTGAATGTTGTGATTTTTAAAATATTCTATGCTTTAACTATTTTTCCTTCTCTGTTGTTTCTTTATATCATTTATGATTGTGGAAATGATTTTCAATATTCCTGAAGCATTCAAGAGTCTTTTATATAATTTTCTATTTTGAATAGCCTTTAAAGTGATGTAGTGAATTTTTGTCAATATTTTATGATCCAAATGTCGGATAGTAATTTTATCAATTTTATTAGATCCAAAACATCTATTTTGGATTAGTATCATAGTCGGTTCGGGTTCGAGTCTTGAGGCCTTGTGGTGATTTTTGACAATTGAGTGTAATACTAGTTTATTGAAGTAGATATAATTTTGAGGGTAAATTATTGATAAAGACCTTATTTAAGACATTTGATAATTTTATTGGTGCCAAAACATCTTTTATGATTAATTTGCATTATCGATTCATGCTTATAGGATTTTGGATGAGTTTTGAGGGTTAAAATCAAGTTTTAAAAATAGCTAGTGCTGGTATAACAACTTAAATGGTTGGTTGACCGCTTAAAAGACATTTGAAAATTTGATCGAGCTTCTTAAGAAACTATTTTACCACCTAAAGGCTAGTTTGACCCTTTGACTAGACCGCTTAAGTGGACAAAGTGCTGCTTAAGTAAAAATTACTGAGTTTAAGATCAAAACCAAATTCATTTTGTATTTTTGATATTTTAGAAGCTAGAAAGCTCCGTTAGGGTGGTTCTCAATGAAATTTTCTTGTACAATCATTATATATGTGTTCTAACTTTATTTTATTCATATCCAATAATATCCATCTCGTTTTTACAATTTTGATTCATAAAATTGTGTTTTGAAAATTTAAAATCATGAAATAAAAAATTCTTGATTTGAAGGTCAATTTGGTATGGGTTTTTATTGATTTTTGAGATTGAAGGTCTTTTTATTACGGATAAACTTATTTTGATAAATGTTTTTCAAAATTTCTCTTTTTATTAATAATGAATTTTGGGGTTTTTACCCGGTAATGTATCAAATTAGTTTCTCTTTGATTTCAAATCTAATTTCAACTCTTTATTAGTTAGGTTTTTAGATTTAGAACCCTAAGGGTATAGGGAACACAATTCTTAAATACAAGCTTAATTTTTTTGTTTTATTTTTGAGTCAATTTTCAAAGTAATTTCAGACTCAACTAAAGTACATCGATATTGGTATTATTGAACTTTTTTTAACATGTAAATATCATATTTGTCTAGATTGAATGTTTTTGGTGATGATTCATAGGAGTAAAGCTTCCTCTTAATGCTTTGCACTCTATTTGACTTTGCAGATATGTTTTAAAGACAAGTTGATATATGCCTTGACTCTTTTATGTGGTGTTTATATGTTGTATGCTTTTTTGCTTGTGTTTTGAAAATCTCTTAGGGCTTGGGGGCTTGAGTTGATATTATAGGCCTTACTTAAGCATTATTTGCCTTTATTATTATTGTGATATTTGAGAGAGGGGTTTAAATTGATATTATTGATGTTTTACGTGACTCTTTATTCTAGTGGTGCCATGTAATGAATTATATGCTGCATTATTGACATATTGAGTTGATTTTGAGCCTATTTATACCGTTATTGAATTTATTATTATCTTCATACTGATTTGATTGCGATTATTATATCCTTATTTCATCCATACATGTTCATGACGTTACTAACACTAAGAAACACTGATTTTAAAAAAAAAAAAATACTTATAAAATCCTTGATTGAAGTTTCTACCAGCAAGGTTGATGAAACATCTTATAAAATCCTTGGTTGAGATTTTTGCCTGTAAAATCAATGAAACACTTTATAAAACCCTTGAACAAGGTTTCTGTCGGCAAGATTGCTTAAGATATGTGATTATGTTATAGATAGATCGCTCCCTTCCCCTATGATGTCATGTACAAAAAGCTTTTTCTCTGAAGGTATATTTTGTATCTGGGTCACACCCTATGAGACCCAGTAAAACTTTGATGATTTTATTTTTAAACTTCCCACATGTGTAATATTGATTTTTGACTTAAATTATGTTTAGGAATGTTCAAAGGGTGTTTTGGAAAAGTTTTGGATTTTTTGAAAGGGGTTTGGGGTTATTTTGAAACTCTGAGGTAGTAAGACTCCATGATAAGGCCGTTTCATAGAGGTTAACCTCTGTGATATTGGTGTGGCATGGAGGCTAACTTCCATGATACTAGTTTTTGTTTTTTCATTTAGGGTAAGAGGCTTTTGGTCTTTTTACCCTTTGTACAACATTTAAACGTAAAATAACACTATTCCCTTTAGTTTTTAAAGATCAAATCATCCTCCTCTTTTAAATTCAAAACCTAAGAATATATAAGGGTTTTACAGAGAATTCATCATCTGGGTTCAAAACTTTGAATTGACTACAATTTCTTGTGTATTTCAAGCATGTTTCTCTTTCCTAACTTTAGTTATATTATGACACTAATTTAATTGATTTTCATGTGATTTAATTATGGGTTTTAAAATTGGGTTGAGGAATTTTTGATTGTTACTGTTTGAATGACTTGTCCCAAGTTCTAAATTGATTATTCATGCTTTGAATTAATGTTTTTGGGACTGAATTGGTAATTGTTGGAATGGAGGACATGAGTTTCCCTAAATTGATGAAATTTTGGCTTGATAATTGCATTGACCTTTTCCCACCTTGTAAACTTGTTTTGAATATGGACAAATTGTATAGTTTAACTTGCTTTTGAACCCAATGCATTGCATTAATGGATAAATGGATATAAAAATAGATTTAGATGGCCTTGGTGGCCATGGTTTGGATTTTAAATGAAACTTAGGAGTCAATGTAGTTATGTGAATTAGTTTGTCATAAATATATTAACTTGCAAGCATATTGGTATGATGATACCAAGTGGTAAATGCCTTAATGAATGAATCCTGGGTTACTAGTTGGTTTTATGTGCAATTTTTTTTAATTTGGGCTTAAAGAGAGTTGTGTAGCTCACCGTGAAGGTCTAAGTCCAAAGGAACGAACATTGAAAATCATATTTGCTGGCTTTGGGGGTCTATATGACTGTGTGTTTGGTGCACACTTGATATTTATATTTTTTTTGGATGGATATTACCTTGGTGGCTTTAGTTTTCCCTTGGGTTTTCCTCAGCCTGTGTGGCTAACAAACACTGGGGTCCTTTCAGCAAGGGGAGCTGAACCCATATAGCCCATGGGTGTCTTTTGGATGGATCGAGATACACAGTTCATGTTAAATCATTAAACCCTCATGTTCATGACCCTTATCCCTGTCCCAATATTCTATAAATGTATATATAATTATTGTGCATATGATTTTGACTGCTTTATGTCATTGAAATTATTTTATCACTTCTCCTGAGTTACGTGCCAGTGCTAATCCCATTGACTGTTTTTGAGTCCTACATCATTTCATAATGTAGGGTTCGAAGGGTTTTCTGCTGCTCCTATGTAGCGTTAAGTGGTTGAGCACTCTATTGAGTTGATGTGAAGTGGTGATCCTCCATCCTTTAGAAGGCCTTGTCATTTCATTATTCTTTCGTTATTGCCATAATACTTTTGTATTCTTTTGGTCATAGCCGGGGGCATGTCCCAACTTAGATGTTATTATAATATTAGAGGAAATTATGAACAAGTGTGGTTGAATTGTTGGTTTTGACTCTTAGAATTTTCACTTGGCATATTTATATTTTATTACTATTTTAATTGGCTTCTGCATTACTATTATCATTGTGCTCTTGAGGTTAGGATAAGGAGGTGGTCCCTAGTCCACGGTGGGATTGAGATACCCATAAAAAATAGGCCCGGGTTTGGGTCTTGACAAGCTTGGTATTAGAGCATGATTTAGGGTCATTGGGTGTCCACAAAGTCATGTTGACTAGAGTCTTTTTTCTGAGTGTGTATGCCGCCACACTTATAAGAAGGAGGTTAGAAGCCATTTAGTAATTTTTGCTTTCTTGTGTTCTATTTTGGGCTACAGAGGCTTGTGTTATGAAAATTTTCTAACTCCTAGCTTCCTTAAAATTCGATCATGCCTCCCCGTTGACGTGATGTTCGTAGAAACTCTGCTGGAACCTTTATTCCACCTGATTAGAATGTGGAAGGAACTCACCCTGTTTATGAAGCATAGACCCGATCTAGGGTCCCTGCTGCTGGCTGTGCCACCCCATGTGGAGTTCCACTGGTCCCTACTCCTCCTCCTTGGTCTTTCTAGGATGGTGACACTTATGCTCGGTTGCCTCAGGGAGATATCTCTAATGCAAAGTTCCATCAGTCTATTCATATGCTTACTTAGTTGGTGGTGTCACAGCCTCGCCAGTCTGATCTTATTGGTTATGTTGCCCATTCATCTAAGGTCACTCATGTAGGAAAATTTATAAGGTTGAATACCCCAACCTTTACAAGCTCTAAGGTTGACGAGGATCCTTAGGAGTTTATTGATGAGATAGTGAAAATTTTCAAGGTGATGCATGCTATTAATCTTGAAGGTGTAGAGTTTACTGCATTTCTGTTAAATAATGTAGCTTATTAGTGGTATGAGAAGTTGGAAGCTATGAGGGGTGATAATGCTGAGCAGGCTATGTAGGATGACTTTTCAAGAGCTTTTATTGGTCATTTCTTTCCTCAGGAGTTGAGGGAAGATAAGGTTAAAGAGTTTGTGAACTTGAAGCAAGGGAAAATGAGTATGAAGGAGTATGCTCTAAAATTTTAGTAGTTTTCCCATTATGCTTTCGATTTAGTGGATAACATGAGATCTAAAATGAGGAAGTTTTCTTCTAGATTATCCCGTGATTTGGTATTGGAGTGTAGGGCTACAATATAGAACAATGATATAGATATATCCAGGATAGTATTTTTATATGCAATAAATAGAGGATGGAAAAAAGTATGTAGAGATAAGAGAGGAGTACAATAAGAAGTTTAGATATTCAGAGAAGCGTGTAGGTTAGAAAAATAATAGGAGAGATGGTAGACAGTGGACTAACAAGAAGAATTTAGGAAATTCGTATTTGTGTACTAGTGCTTCTTATCCTAAGCCTTCTGCAATCGTCGCTTTTAAACTAACAGTCTCAGGCTAGAAGAGCTCAATCAACCCCACCTTACCCTCCTTGACATTTTTGTAGGTAGCTTCACCATGGATATTATGAGAAGGAGAGAAAATGATGTTGCAATTGTGGTTAGCTTGGTCATATGCAGTGAGATTGTCCTTTATCCAGGGTTGCCACTGGGCTAATAAAGTTTTGATTGTAACTTCTTTGGATCCCGCCCCTAAAGCTGCTACTTTTTGAACTAGCATTATTTGGAATCATTTCTATGCTCTTTCTAACTACCAAGAATCTTAGGCATTCCTAGTTATTGTTACTGGTGTATTATAGCTCATTTCCTATGATGTTTATTATTTGTTTACTTCTAATTCTACCCTATTTTATGTGACTCCTCATTTGGCTATGCACTTTGATTTTGGTCCTGGAAATATTTTTGACCCTTCTCTGTGTCTAATCTGATGGGTGAGTCAATTATTGCTAGAAAAATCTATAGGGGTTATGTGATGTCTATCTCTCATAGAGAGACATTGGTGGCTTTGAAAGAATTGGATATGATGGATTTTTATATTATCTTGGAGATGGATTGACTTCATTCCTACTATGCTTCTCTGGATTGTAGGACCCGAAGGTCAGTTTTCACTTTCCTAATGAACTTATAATTGAATAGGAGGGGATTTTCTTAGTGCATAAGGGAGGTTTATTTCCTATCTTAGAGCCGGCAAGTTGATTTCCAAAAGGTGTCTATATCATCTTGTTCAGGTTAAAGATGCTAATTCTGAAAGTCATTCTTTATAATCTATCCTTGTGGTGAATAAATTTCCTGATGTGTTTCTAGATTATCTTCTTAGAATTCCTCTCGATAGGGAAATACTTTGGGATTGATCTTTTATCAGACACTCACCATATTTTTATTCCTTCTTATAGGATAAATCTGATGGAATTAAAGTAGAAATTAAAAGATCTTCTTAATAAAGGTTTCATTCATCCTAGTGTCTCTCCATGAGGTGCTCCTGTACTTTTTATGCGAAAGAAAAATGAGTCTCTTCGAATGTGTATAGACTATCGCCAGTTGAATAAGGTTATAGTAAAGAATAAGCATCCTCTTTCTAGGATTGATGTTTTTTTGATCAGCTTCAGGGTGCTAGATATTTATCTATGATTGATTTTTGTTGGGCTATTATCAGTTGAAAATTTAGGAGGTTGATATTCCCAAGAATGCTTTTCAAATTTGGTATAGTCACTATGAGTTTTTGGTTATGTTATTTGGGTTGAATAATGCTCTGGCTGCATTCATGGATCTTATGAATTGGGTGTTTTGACAGTTCTTGGACCTGTTTATGATAGTTTTCAGTAATAAAATCTTGGTGTACTCTAAGAGTGAGGAGGATCATGACAATCACCTCCGAGTTATATTGTAGACTTTTAAGGAATAGAAGTTGTATGCGAAATTTCCAAAGTATGAGTTTTGGCTGAATGTTATGACTTTTCTTAGGCATGTTGTTTCTAGTAAAGATATCAAGGTGGATCCATAAAAAGTTGAGGCAGTTAAGAAATGGCCTAGACCTTCGACTCCAATCGATATTAAGAGCTTCTTGGGCTTGGCTGGGTATTATAGGAGATCTATGGAGAGTTTCTCATCTATTGCTACTCTATTGATGAAGTTAACTCAGAAAAAAGGTTAAGTTTAGTCCAATGCTTGTGAGGGTAGTTTTGAGAAGTTTAAGAATTAGTTGACTTTTGTACTAGCTTTGACCCTGCCCTAGGATAATAATGATTTTGTTGTGTTTTATGATGCGTTTGATGTGGGACTGGGTTATGTTTTGATGAATCATGGTAAGGTTGTAGCTTATGCTTCCAGGCAGCTTAAAGTTCATGAGAGAAATTATCTGATTCATGATTTAAAGTTGGAGGCTGTGGTCTTTACATTGAAAATTTTGCATCATTATCTGTATGGGGTGATGTGGATATCTATTCAAACCATAAAAGCTTGCAGTATGTGTTCACGCAGAAGGAATTAAATCTTAGGTAGAGGCAGTGTCTTGAGCTACTTAAGGATAACAACATAAGCCTTCACTACCATCTATGTAAAGCTAATGTTGTTGCTGATGCTCTTAGAAGGTTGTCTTTGGAGAGCTTATGTAACTTCCCCAATCTGGTACCCAAAATGCCACATGGTGCTCATGACCCTGAAGGACCACAAGCTAATCCATAACTGATTTCTATAACTGAGCACTAAATACTATACTATAAATATGCAGAATATAAGCTATAAGGCCATAAGGTTCAAATCTGAACTAATACTAAATATAAAACAATGTCTGTAAGGGGGAATAACAATACCCAAAACTGAAATAAACTATCTAAAATATGCTGTAGTCTGAAAGCCTCTAAACTGTCTGAAAAATATGGAGTTGATGGGACATGTCCCCCGCTAACTCTAAACTATTGAAATAATAAAGTAATAAAATAATCATATTATCCTCGAATGATGAGAACTCACTGTAAGTATGACTGCTGAACGTCTAATCTACTAAGGATGCTCAGGAGCTCATGCTTCTAAACCTATGGTATAAAATACCATAGCGCAAATACGTCTGTTCATTGAATGTACTGGTATGTAAATAAGGTAGGCTGAATGCAATGGTTCATATGAATGAACAATACTAACTAACTGAATAACATGAACGTGAGAATAAATGCATGAATACGTAACTATAATTGAGATCGTGATAACGCTGACTCATGAATTCTGATAACGTGGATTTAGTGATATCTAAGTACTGATACTGTGATACTGAATGATTGAGTCTATTGAGTACTGAGGAACTGATGTCATATTACTGATAAAGGGATGACTGTTTCTGACAGTTCTGATTGACTGTATCTAACAGTTCTAAAACTAAATACTGATAACATGGGATACTGATAACTGTATAATTAAAATAAGTGATATTGAGCAACTGTATCTGACAGTCTAGGTTCTGATGGAACTAGCTAAGTTTCGCACTGTTCTGAGTTGACTGTATCTGACAGTCCTGAAACTGAAGAACTATCTAAGTTCTATTACTGAGACTGAATAACTGTGTCTGACAGTCCTAATTCTTTAACTGAAATTGTGGGAAGTATTTATCTAACCGACATGCCCCTAATATGCCAATATGGCTGAGTTGGGGTCCAATCTATAACCCCAATTGGAAGGGTGTCAATACTGCACCATCGGTAAGGACAAGATGTGGGTGACCCTCATCTGATAGTGTTCCCTAAAAGATAATGGTGGGACCCTCATTTGGTAGTATTTATCTACCTCATCAACCCTTATCTGACAATGTTGATGTCTCAACCTATGCTGGCTATATAGTTTTAGAATGTAAGGATGACTTTTAAGAATCACACCCTCATCTGATAGTGTGTGTTTCCATCCTTTAGTTCAGTCGGTGCTAATTCCTACTCCTATCTGAATAGAAACTGATCTTGGATTATTGAACTGAACTGATACTAATGGTATGGTTTAGCGAAGCTAAACTGGATTCACTGAGTTCCATTAACTGACAGAATTCTACTGAGATCTGAGGACTGACGGAGAGTGCTGAAGTTACTGAGATTTCTGGAAATACTGAGGTTACCGAGATTGCTGAGCACTGAGATCACTGAGATTACTAAACTACTGAGATTACTGAGATTTCTGAGTTTTCGTGAGTCACATGACTGACTGAGTTCTATGGATCATGACTTGACTGAGAGTATCGTGAAAATACTACATGACTCTAGGCACATAACTAAATTTTTGGGTACAAGTACCCCCAGAACTCGATAGAATGAAACTAACAAGGCTTGACACTTTTGATCACATGACCAATATCAATAATTCATAATTTTATAGTTGGGAATTTCATGAAGTACATAATTATCATAACATTGTACATGGACAGCAATGTGTATAAACATGGCATAATTTCATGCTTCAAATCTTATGAATATCCCATCAAGCAATCACAATGCATAGGTTTAGCATGGCAATCATCTTAATCAAATAGGTATAGCATAATGTAAGAGACATGACATAATCTTGACACATGGAAACTAGGTACTTGATCATTATTTATTCATTGGGGCATATTATCAAACACCTTGCATGCACACATAGAGCATAGGTATGATCATCAATTTAATACCACATGGTTCCACAATTTAACTCAATTGTATGAATTTCAACCCTATACTAACATAGTTTCATGAAAACATGATAAAGATACAATCTTGGAAATTGTACAATAATAACAACATGAGTATAATCAATTCAAAACCAGAACATCATGACATATAGTTTAAAATAGGGTTCTTGAGCTTCATGGATGAAAAGAGTCCATGAATCAACACTGTGCATACCTTAGTTCTTGATTCTATGAAGATTGACAGGGAGATTCTTGAATTTTAGTCTTGAATATGAAGTCCCTAATTGAAAACCCTAGTTTTTTCTTGAGAGAAACTTGAGAGAAAGCATATATTTTGGATAAAATATGGCTGAATCATGTGTTATTAGGTTTATATAGGGTTGAGAAATTGACCTTTTTAACCCTTGGATGCATATTTTATTTCTAAAATAATTTCTCAATTTGGCAGGCTGGCGCGATGCGACGCTATCGTGTTGTGTCATTAGAAATTGCCAACTGGGAACTGGGCTGACAGCGCAACGCGGTGAAATTGCATTGACTACTGGATGGGACCTAGAAGTTCACCATGATGCGGTGGTATCACACTGAGACACTGGAAAAAAGACAATTCTAAATTTGAGCCCTGGCGCGATGCGCCATAATCGCGAAGGCTCACTAGATTTTGACGATTGCCATTTTAACCTGCTCCACGATGTGCTGATGGCTTAGGTGATACACTGTCTTACTAAAAAGGCTCTAAGTCTTCCCCCAGGTGTTGGATTTGGTCGAATTTGGTATCGATGAAAAGCTTATTGAATTTTTCACATGACAAAATATAAAAATATTTAGAATACCATATGTATAAAAGTCAATTTATCTTTGAAACAAGTCTTTAACATTTTTAGGATAAATTTAAGCTAGGTAGAAATATGAAGTATTACATCTTATCTCACGTTGATGAGGAGAAAAGAAAATTGGTGAAGGATATTGATAGGTTGGCTAATTTGAGAGTTTATCTTTTGGACTCTGAGATGGAAGAGTGATTATTTAGGAAGTGTCTAAATCATCTCTTGGTGATAAGGTAAAGGAGAAGTAGGCTTTGCATCCCATACTTATGCAGATTAAGGATGATATGGGTCAACAAAAAGTTATGGCTTTCGAGATTGAGGAAGATGGCATCTTGAGGTATCAATGTAGGTTGTGTGTTCCTGATGTTGATGGACTATGAGAAAGGATTATGATTGAGGCTCAGTCCAGATATATAATTCATCTGAGTTCAACTAAGTTATATCATGACTTGAAGGAAATCTACTAGTGAAATAATATGAAGAGAGATATAGAAAATTTCATGGCTAAATGTATAAATTGTCAGCAATTTAAGGTTAAACATTTGTGGACTGGTGGTATGTCCTAAGAGATAGAGTTCCTATGTGAAAGTGGTAGATAATTAATATGAATTTCATTATGAGTCTTCTGTGGTCTCAAAATCAGTATGATTCTAGTTGGGTCACTATGGATAGGATAACTAAGTCAGCTCAATTCTTGCATGTGAGGACTAACTACTCAGGAGAGGATTATGCTAAGTTGTCCATTCAGGAGAAAGTCAATTTGCGCCTGTGTCCATTATTTTAGACTAAGATACATAGTTTTCTTCTTACTTCTAGCATTCATTTTAGAAAAAGTTTGGGTACTTAGGTAAACCTTAGCATTGCTTTCCACCCTCAAATGGACAGATAAGCGGAGCAGACTATTTAAATTTTGAAGGACGTGCTAAGAGCCTATGTGATTGATTTAATAGGAAGTTGGGTGAATCATTTGGCTCTTATTGAGTTTGCATATAACAATAGTTACCATTCTAGCATTCAAATGTCTCCTTTTGAGGCTCTTTATGGTTCGTGGTGTAGGTCTCCTATTGGGTCGTTTGAGGTAGGTGAGACTAGGTTGTTTGGTCCTGACTTGGTTCACCAAGTGTAACACCCCATATTTTTGGCCTATAATTTAAACCATTGTTTCTTTGCATGTAAACTCAAATCTAGTTATTACTATATAAATATAAGTGTCATGATCATTATCCTAGTGTGAAAAATAATTTTGAGATGAAGAATGTTCATAGTAAACACTTAGAGTGAAGTAGAGTTAAGAACTTTCGTTATCGACCAAATTTTGGAATTTGATTCTACCAGGGTCAACTTTAAACGTGTATAACTTTTGAAATATGTGTAATTTTGGGGCTCAAAACCCATAAGTTTATATATAAATGTGTCCTCTTTCCAAAGCATCCTATTTTTGCTTAATACGACACCCGACCAGAAATTTATGAGCATTTTCGTGATGATGCAGTAAGGGATAGTAGTAGCGGTGCGACACCGATCTCATCACGGAGATTACCCTCCGCAATGTACTGATGCTTTAAATTCGATAATTTTTGGTTTTGTTGACTTGTGAGGAGGGGTATTGAAGTCATTTCACCTATAAACGACCCCATGAACTCTGTATTAACCTATTTCCATTATTTTTAATGACATAACATCGATTATTTCACTCTAAAAAATCCTCTCTCAAATCCCCCTTTTCAAGTCAAGGTTAGGGTTCAAAGTGGTGGTTATCTAGGGTTCTAAGGATGTTGTCTTCTTCAAATATCTTGGAAACTAAGGCATGTATCTCTTTCCCTTAAACTTATGTTTTATTAATGGCATGAAATTGATTATTAATACATGCCTTGAATGTGAGTTTTGGCATAATTGAGGACTTTGACATGATTAATCATTTAATTGATCTTTCATGGTTTATTATGCACTATTCATGCTTTATTAGTGTTTGTGAACATTATAGGGTGCATGGTAAATTGAACTCTGGGGTATTATGGATTCCCCAAATACTTGGCTTTGGTTTAGAAATTTGTATGTCCTCAACATGTTTGTGAAATTATCAATGAATATAGTTTTGTCACCTTGTTGGTTTGTTCACTTGTATAAATGCATTAGTATGAAAAGGTTAATGGATTTGGGGTGCACTGGGTCCCATAATTTCTAAAACTATGGTAATAGGAGTACAATAGAATCCCCAAAAATTTTTGGTTTGATTTATTATGTTGAATTAATGCATTGCATAAATGGTAATGGAATGTGAAATGGTTTGGTTTGGTGTCAAATGATTTTGAAAAAGGACTTGGTGGCCATGGTTTTGGTTTATTTGGAAACTTGGAGTCAAATGTGGTTTAAAAAGAATTTGAACGGCCAGAGGGGCCATGGTTTTGGTTTAATGGTTCATACATCATAATTGGAATAGACTTGCAAGCTCTAATTTTGGTGTGATGATACCTACGGTTAATGCCTAATTAAAAGACTCCTTGGTAAATGGTTGGGAATATGCCTATCTTTCTTTATATTTGTATTCATTCTCTGCTTGGTGTTGTTTGTTGTATTGGAATAGGCTCAGGGGCGGTCTCCAATCCTCAGTGGACTAGGGATGCCGTCACGGCCAGGCCCCAATTCGGGTTGTGACACCAATCCATAGAGAATATGAAAGTGATTAAAAAAAATTTAAGATTACTTAGAGTTGCCAAAAGTCTTATGCGGATGTGAGGTGGAGGGATTTGGAGTTTGAAGAAATATTTATGTATTCTTGAAGGTATCTCCTATGAAAGGAGTCATAAGGTTTAGGAAGAAGGGGAAGGTCAGCCCTTGTTATATTGTCTGTATCAAATTATGAGGAGAATTAGGAATGTCGCGTATGAGTTAGATTTGCCTACAAGTTTACCTTTGATTCATACCATTTTTCATGTGTCCAGGATGGAAAAGTGTGTGGGTGATCCTTCTTTGATAGTGCCTATTTAGGATATTGGTGTTACAGACTCTTTGTCTTATGAGGAAGTCCCGATTGAAATATTAGATAGGAAAATTTATCGATTAAGGACAAAGGATGTGGCATCGGTGAAGGTCCTTTGGAGAAATCAAAAGGTAGAAGAGGCTACATGGGAAGTTGAGGAAGATATGAATTCCAAATACCCATTTTTGTTCCACGTGTTAGATGAAAGTGCTTAAGGTATGAGTTTTATTTTCCTCTTTTCACTTTCTGAGTTTGTCATTTAGTTTTGTTGTATTCTTGCTATTCTCGTGATAAAAGTATCCTAACTCATCCTTCGGGGACAAATGATTCTAGGGGAGGGGATAATGATAGACCCCATAAAATTTGGACTTGTTTTTACCCTCTTGCGTGCGTAATGCCGATTTTTCACTTGAATTATATTTAGGGATGTTAGAAGGGCGTTTTGGGATGGTTTTTGACTTTTAGAAGGTGTTTAGGGTCATTTTGGGACCCTGAGGCAGTAAGCCTCTGTGATAAGGCCGTGTCATGGAGGTTAACCTTCATGATATTGGCGTGGTACAAAACTAATATCCGTGATATTGGCATGCCATACCACTATTTTAAATTTGTGTATTTTTTATTTTTTTTCACTTGGGATGAGGGACTTTTGGTGTTTTTACCTCTTGTACGACCTTTATACATAAAATAACCCCATTTCCTTTAGTTTTCAAAGATTAAATCATCTCCTTTCTCCTTTAACATTCAAGGGTTTTACAGAGAATTCATTATCTGGGATCCAAACTTCAAATTGACTTCAATTTCTTATTTATTTTAGGGATGTTTCTCTTCCCTAATTTTAATTTACATTGTGGCATTAATTGAATAGATTTTCATGTGATTTAATTGTGGGTTTTGAAATTGGGTTAAGGATTTTTGGTTTTTACTAATTGAATTACTTGTCCTATGTTCTAAATTAATTATTCATACTTTAAATTGATGTTTTTGGGATGGAATTGGTACATTGTATAAATGGTTGGAATGTAGGACATGGTTTCCCCAAATTGATGGAATTTTGGTTTGATAATTGCATTGACTTTAACCCACCTTGTAAACTTGTTTTAAATATGGACAAATTGCATTGTTCAACTTGCTTTTTAACCTAATACATTTTAATAATGGATAAATGGATATTAAAATAGATTTGGATGGCCTTGGTGGACATAGTTTAGATTTTAAATGGATCTTGGGATTCAATGTAGTTATATGGATTGGTTTGACATAAATAAATTAACTTGCAAGAATATTAGTATGATGATACCAAACGGAAAATGCCTTAATGAATGACTCTTGGGTTATTGGTTGGTTTATATGTTGATTGTTTGAATTTAGGCTTAAAGGGAGTTGTATAGCTCACTATGAAGGTGTAAGTCCCGGAGGGACGAAACTGGAATCCACGTTTGCGAGAATTAGGGATCTTTATGACCGTGTGCTTGGTTCACACTTGATATATATATTTTTTAGGAAAACTATTAACTTGGTGGCCTTTGTTTTCCCCTATTTTTTCCTCTGTTTGCGTGGCTAACACGTATTGAGGCCCTTTCAGCAGGGGGAGCTAAACCCATATAGCTCATGGGTGCCTTTAGGATGGATCTACATAGTTCAGGTTAAATCCTTAAACTATCATATTCATGACCCTTGTCCATATTTCGACATCCTATATATGTATATATAATTGTTGTTCATATGATTTTGACTAGGTTTATTGCATTGACATAATTTTATCACTTCTCTTGAATTACATGCCAGTGCTTATCCGCCTACCGTCCCTGAATGCTATATTATTTCGTGATGTAGGGTCCGAAGGGTTTTCTATTGTCCTATGTAGCATTAGATAGTTAAGCATGTCTGTTGAGTTTTTGTGAAGTAGTAAACCTCCATCCTTTAAAAGGCCTTGTCATTACATTATTCTTTCTTTATTGCCATAGTTCTTTTGGATTCTTTTGGTCATAGTCGAGGGCATGTCTCAACTTATATGTTATTCTTGATTTAGAGGCTATTGTGAAAAAGTGTGGGTTGGATTGCTGGTTTTGACTCTTAGAACTTTCACTTGGCTTATTTATTTTCAATCACTGTCTTAATTGGCTTTCTTATTACTATTATTATTGTTCTCTTGAGAACGTTTTAGGGGATAGTTCCCAATCCATAGTGTGCTTGAGGTACCCATTACAACTAAGCCCTGGTTTGGATTATGATACACCACTTTTGTCAACCATAAGTGATCCCAAGCTAACCAATGGAACAGGTATAATACATGAGCAACTAACTAAAACATATATCAGAGATAACTAACTGAGCGGAAACATAATCATGAAAAAATCTGGTTCAATATATTTACTATTAGAAAGTTTATTTACAATATTAGTAATATGAAAAGAAGGAGAAACTAATTACGACAACTATGACTGACTATCAATGAAGCCTTTACCAATATTGACTATAGGTAGCTGGGACATGAACCCAAACTATCCATGATAAATACATTGACTAAAAATTGAAATACTAAATCTACAACTGAATTAAGTCCTCAAAGCAGGAGAATTCAACACCTCCTAGTTGGATGCTGTGATTTGCTTGACTATGATTCTGATAGTAACCACCCAAATCTATATCACATGAAAAATATAGGCATAAGAGGTATGCAATCAGTACTTTGGAATGTTTAGAGTATGTGAGATATGCATTAGTCATGAAAACACTTAAAACATGTTTCAAACTAAGGAAAAAGCCATATGCTGAAATTTGCATTTAAAATATGTATGTATATAAAGGTTGTGAGACATAGTAAAACCTTTGAGTCATGAGTTAAAATATTTTTGATAAACTAGGAAGCTATAGAAGCTTAAATATTCCAAATGATTTAAAACTAATGCTGACCATACAACAAAACTATACTGGATGATAACTGAAAATAAAGAGATGAAGTTAAGTACAATAACCTTATATGAATTACACATATACCAATATACAATGATTTGAAAAATTTACAGTTTAAAAGCAAGTAAAACTAAACTAACGGTCATGTATAAATACCGAGTTTGAAATTGTGGGATGAGAACTGATGCAATGACAAAGCTAATAAATGTCTAGCTGATTAATATTGTACTGAGTAAACTGATTATAATGTCATGCAATAATCATTTTTGAACTGTAGGAGATACGATTAATAGACATATAACTTTGTGACCTAAACATGAAGTTCAATGTATAGTATCCATCAAAAGGGCCTAATATACTATGCCGGGGTATAAAGGCTGATTTGATGTGGTACCGATAAACCGTTGTCTAAAAGGACTAAGGTTTCTAGTATGATGGGTAACCCTTTATAAATTTGGTGGTGCCGTAGTTCTAGGACTTAGGCTCTTCTACTAATTTTTTCAACCTAACTAACAAATGAGCCTTCATCCCCGTGTCACCTTGGTGCTAGTATTACTCCCAACTGAATATAAGCTATTATACTAAATAACTCAATAATATTGATGTTCTAAGACTGGCATATAAGTGCATTATCTAAAAGCATTTTAAATAACAAAACTAAAGGACTGAGTATTTAATTGACAATGCATGATATTTTAAGTCATTGGATATTCATAACCAACCATCTCTGAATAATGTGACTAATAATAAAAATTCTATAGTCTGAATGTAATAGGGATCATAACTCAAATAAAAAATACTGAATGTCAATATAACAGAGAGACATAAAATGACAAGTCCTTAAAAATTATGAATTTCATGGAAACCATGTCGTGTCAAACTAATAATGCTTAATGTTTTAAGAACTGATACATCATACATAACTTGATCATTGCTTGAAATCTTAAGGAATATCATGTAAATTATATATGAACTTAAGAATAACGTGAGTATTTTAATTTATCATAATAAATAATAAATAATCATTAATACATGCTCCTGAATGAAAAATATATCATGGAGAACTGAATTTAAGCTTGGGGCCATAATTGGGTGAAAATTCTACTTCATGGGAATCACAGAATTCACGAATGAAAAATCATACTATGAGCACGAGGATGAAAGACTATCCTGATTGAATACCCACGTACCTGATTACTTTTGATTCTTGAATTAAATATTAGAGTATTTGACTTTAAGATGATGAATCCTAATTTCTTGTTTGACGAAGAAAAGTTATATGTTTTTCAAATTTCTCTGTGTGGTTTTGTGTGTTATGAAGTGAATGAGGAATTAAGAGTAGTTTAGATTTTTTTAATTAGCCTTAGGATAGATTAAAAAACATAATTTAGGAGGTTAAAAGGTAGAAAAAATCGGATATCCTTCTAAAAATGTTGCAGAAAAATGTAATTTTGGATGCCAAATGGACCCTCCCACAGTCATGGGATCCAACCATGATTATGGTATTAAATTATGGGTTCTATGGAGAATTTTCATGTCTCTAAAGTTGATAAAATAAGCACATACCACATCTTCAAATCTAACCATGATCATGGGATCCTGATCATGGTTTGGTTCATCAAATTTGACAGCTTGATAATCCTTCAATAAAAATGGCCATAACTTTTTGCTCTAATATAAGATTAAGGTGAAATTGAATCCGTCAGAAATATAATTCAAATAAATTTAATTTTTGGTCCTTTGAGACTGAAAACTCCTCATAATGTTTGAGTTATTCTCGTTTGAACCTTACTGTAAAAAGATTATACATAAGAAATCAATTGATAAGGAAAGTTTTAACTTGGCTTTGTGATAGGAGTTACTTGTGGCCGTGATTCATTTCTAAATAACTTCTGATACAACCAATTCACTGAGTGTGGTTCTATATATGCTTTAAGAATTATTCTAATCTTAGTTTTGATTTTTGGAGAGTTATACCTTCAGGGTCCTGTCCTAGAAGCTTTATCTAAAAGAAAAAGAATATAATTGCTATTCTAATCTAAGTATTTTTTTCTAGTACTAAATGACCCTATAAATAATACAAAATGATTTTTGTCATTCCATAACACATATTCATTGATTACTCTGCCCTCAAAGTCTCAGGAACCTTCAAACAAGGGTTTCTCTCAATATTCAGCTTCAAGGGATCCCAACTCAAATGTTCCTCCACAAAATTGATAAGTTCAAGTATGTGGGATTTGAACAAGGATTTCATTTCATTGTTGTTCCCAAGAATTTAATTTTTATAAGTGATTATACGAATTTGATGAATAGGGTACATGCCCACTCTACAAAATTTAAAACTATGATGCTCTCTCATAATTTGAATCGTGCTTATTACAAGAATTCATGGTTTACTAATGATTTTACTTGTATGGTTAACCCTATGAATTGAATTTTAGCATTCTTAACATAAAATTATATGAATTGATAAATGTACATAATTTTATCATGATTTACTCAGTTGACATGAAATTCAGTCCCACGAACTCAAACCCAATATGAAATTCACATATTTACTTATGAACATGAATTAGAAATAGAAACATGATTGGTTTTCAAACTTATAAAGACGTATAGTTATTTTAGGATGAATTTCATATATTATGAGAGCTAATATGGTTTTAGGACTACTATTTAGCTCTAAGTGATTATGGGTGTAGTACACCAAAATTCCTAAACTACATGCCATCATAGGTTAAAGATGGAGTACTCATCAGTTGAGAATGTCTCCCTTTAGAGAAAGTCCTCGTTAGTTGAGAATGGATTCCTTCTCCCAAAATGGACTCGTGAGTGACAATCATCCCTCTTTAACCATGATAAGATATTGAACACCCTTTCCATAAAGGTTATAAGTTGGGCTATATATTTCTCAAATAGGGCATGTCGATTGTAAGAAGCTCCCATAGAAATATTAGTTTTAGAAACTAAGTGTAATGACTCACTGACTTTATTAGAATATGCTTTACTACTTAGGATTTATGACATTTCAACTTTCAGATTAATTTATGAAATTTGATGAGTTTTTATGCACTTGGCATACATGTTTTTTTATTTTAAAATATATACCAGTTTTACTTATTGCATGCACACCCATTTACTCAGTGCATTCCATAAGTACTGATCACATACTCTATGTGCTTTATACCGTATCATGATGTGGTTTATGATGTTGTTCCTCAGACACATGATTAGTTGTGTTTTTTAGTGCCTACCTTCATATAGTTAGTGAGTCCTTATGTTTTGAGGACTTGGTTATAATTTCCTATTTTATTTTATTAGACCAGACTACTATGATTTTGAGTCAGGATGGGGTCTATCCCTGTAACTCTTTAATATGTTAGAGGCTTTCCAAAAGTTAGTAGTTTTGTATTTACTTCTCATATTGAGAATCTTTTTAGTTTATGATGACAAACTTTAGATTTGATACTACGTTCTTATGTTTTTATGAACATATACATGTTTCTACTTATGCTATTATGAAAATTGAATTTAACTTAGTACTGTACAGATACTATGGGTTATCTTTGGGGATACTTGGAGGCCTAAGAACTATGTGACATCTAGGGGGTAGACATGGGGCATTACACATATGAAGTTAGATAAGACCTCATATGAGTTATGAAATGGGTTAACCCTTAACTCAAAATTTTTAAAAGTGTGGTGGTGTTTGGCTGAGGTTGGTCTACCAACATTTAATTGGGTAAATGTATGCTCTAAGACTTCTGACATTGTCTTTATTGATTATTGTCAAAAAGTACTACATATTGATTTATGTCATTAAGTAATCATTATATTTGTGACAAAGAATTTGTTGAGTATATTTTTTCTTTGAAAAATGATGTGCCTAGTGATTTACAAAATAATGCTTCTACATTTATGTTTATTAACTCTCATATTAGTCCATTTTCTAATATTATTTTTGATGATCATGAAAGTAACTTAAAAGGAGTAAAAGTCATAGAATTGAGACTAGTTATAGTTTTGTTTTATCACTACCTTCTTGACTGAGTATTTTGACATTCATGCCTTAAATGGTAAATTCGTGTTTATCTACTTAATAAAATAAGACCCTAAGACTTTTGATGAAGCAATAAGATCAACTGATGCAATATCTTAGAAAGAGGACACTAAAAGTGAATTAATCTCTGTAATTTCTAATTATACTTGAGACTTGTATGATTTACCTAAAGGTTGTAAACTCATAAGTAGCAAGTGGATATTTAACAAGAAATTGAGGACTGATGGTACAATTTATAAAATATAAGTCTAGACTTGTGATTAGAAATTTAAACCAAAAGAAAGGTGTTGATTATTTTGATACTTATTTTTCACTGACTAAAATAGTGACCATTAAGACTCTTATTTCTCAAGACATTATTCATAATTTAGTGGTACACCGAATAGATGTCATTGACATTTTAAAAAAGTTATTTAGAGGAGGAGATCTAAACGATTCAAACTGAGGGTTTTGTGGTCCTAAGATAAGAATATAGAGTAGGCAAATTGAGGATTTCCTATTTGGACTAAAGTCGGCATCTAAGTAGTGGTATGAGAAGTTTAATTTTACATTAATGAATAATGACTCTATTGTTAATTCATCTAATACCTGCATTTATTCCAAAATGATATGATTAGTGATTATATGTTTATATGAGGATGACATTTTAATGTTTGTCCATATTGTGAATGTTTCTAATGAGACTAATAAATTTCTGATTTCTAAATTTGAAATGAAAAACCTTAGAGAAGTTGATGATTTTAGGGATTAAAATCAAAAGAAATGGTAATGATTTTGCTTTATGTTAGTCTCATTATATTGAAAATATATTCAAAAGATTTGATTGTTTTGATATAGTTTCAATGAGTACTCCTTATGCCTAGCATACACTTGAGAAAGAACAAAGATTTAAGTGTTTGTCCAACTGAATATACTAAAACAATTGAGAGTGCCATGTTTCTGGTGAACTATCTGGACTTGATATAACTTATTCTATTAGCAAATTGAGTAGATATAATCATAATTCCAGGAATGAACATTGAAATATTCTTTTATCATGACCTGATTTATGAATTATGATGACACCTACTCCATTTCACCAATAGGTAAGCCAAAGAATAGCATGGCGCTAGATGTATGCAACGACTTGATTTTTTGTGATGTTTTTGAAATATTTATTTCTATAGGATTTGACCATTTTACCCCTATATGTGGTTGATTTGTGGTATTTCTAGGGTGTGAGAATAATTGACACGGTTTTCGATTCATTTTAATGTGATTTATGTGATATTTTGGTTTTTGGTGGCTTAAGAAGCCTTATAGTTGACTTTGGTCAATATTTATTAATCTATACATCGGATGGCAAAGTTGACTGCGCTAGCAGATCCAAAATGTCAATTTTAGGGTGGTAAAATAGTTCGTATGATTTTAGGACTTTTATATCTTATTTCAATCCTCGATTTGGAAAATTGTGAAATTGGATTTTGGTGATCAACTTTGTGAAAGTGATATTTTTTAAAAATCTAATATCAGCATTTAGTCCGGAGAATAGAATTTTGATAGGCTAGCATAGTTTATTTGCATTCGATGGATTCTAGATGAATCCCGAGAAGTCCGCAAAAACTTGAATTCTCTGAGTCTCCTATTGCTGACCACTCTGTTGGTGCAATCGTGTAAGTGACACGTTCGTCGCTTATGTAACTTAGTATATCAGGCCAAGTGTCGCTTACATGACACCTTGGCTGTGATCGCGAACCCCACATAAGTGATGACAGGGTCGCTTACACGATACTTGCCCTCAGGCAAGGTATCACATATGTGACACCTGGTTGCTCAAGCAGTAGTCATTTAAGCGACCCACTGATCTTGTATGTGATGCCTGGATTTGTTAAATACTTATGTTTCACCATTTTTACTATTTTTAAGACTTGGATCTTAGGGTTTTGTGATTTTTATCTATTTCCTCAATTTCTGTGCTTGGGTTAGCTCCAAAACACCTATTGCAATTACTTTTCTCCATTTATTGTTTAATTCTTTTTTAAACGCAGATTTAAAAGTAAAAAATTGGGGATTTTGGCTCGGAGGGCCTAAAAGTTGCATTTCTTTAATTTAAACCTCGATTTCAATCCATTTTCACATGGATGAGTTCATAATCTTAAAATTATCACTTTTCCCTAAATTTCATCTTAATAAAAACTTCAATTCTTGATTTGAAAATGGATTTTGGAGGCTTTGTTGATAAAGCTTTAAAAATAGTTTTTTTTTTATTAATTTGGACATCATTTCTAACTCGTTTTCACTTGGGTTTTCATCTATAGACTCCTAAGTGTATGGGAAATATGTTTCAAAAATAAAACTATTATTTTATCCTTTTTTTTGAAAATCCATTCCGAGGATCCATTTTAACCCTGACTCAAAATTAGGTAATAGGGGTATCATTGGCTTTGTTTTACGTGTAGATTCTATATTTCTATGTCTTAGTAAATTTTGAGTCCATTCATGGGAGTAAGGCTTTGGATTGAAGGCTTGCAAATCATTTTTTAGCATTTGAGATAGGTTATGGCTTAATTTCTTTAAACTGGGTTGGGTAGTTAATGTTAATACAAAATCATGTTATGGGTGTTGGAATAATCATGAAAATGGCTATATTTATCATGTTGTGACCATGTTAAGGCCTATATATTGACGTTATTTGGAAATTTTGGATCTTTATTTGCTAGTTGTGATCGTGTAGGGTCTTATATAATATTATTGGCCTTATATATGTGGAATTAGTTGTATCTTGTTTGATGAAAAATCCTAATGTGGTATCAATGATGACATTTTATGTATTTCATTCTGTTGGAATATGGATTATGTTAGATTCATGGATGGTTGGATTAATGAGCGGATTTTGGCTTACATGGTTGGTATATTGGTTGGATATAGTATTTCTCATTCTAGTTTGTTATGAGCATTACATCTCATATCATACTCTTTCATGAAACATTGGTACCATCATTGAAATTCTATAAATACTAGAAACACTACCTTTTTCTAGCAGAAAATGTGACATCTATAGAACCCTATATCGATAGATATGTCAGAGAGGAGTTATGGATATTAGTATTAAACATTGGTTGTGTACGGGTAGACGAACCCCTCATGGGTCCTATGTCAAGAAGCTTTAGCTCCATAGGTGTATACGAAGGTTTTGCGATAACCTCGAGTATCATCATCATTATCAGCATTATCATCATCATATCCATTACATTTGTATTAACTTTGTATGTTTCTATGATGTATTATTTTTCATGATGTGATACCTGTCTATATGCATTTCTTCCTTTGTATTTGCATGTGCATTGTCTGTATACTTGTATTTTTCTTTTGTATTTGTATGGTGTATGCAAAAATATAAAACTGTTAGTGAAAATAGTGTATGCTACCGTTTAGGAAATTTTTTGATTCCATGTGACTTGCCCTTCTTGTGTATTTTGTTTGCTTTATTTTTTATTTGGCTCAGTCAGCCTATGATACCACAAGTGGGCTGTACTCACCTCTACTGCGCCCTTTTGGTGCAGATCCAGGTTTGAGAGTGCACCTCATGGTGGTTGATTTGGGTAACATTTGGAGTTTTTTGAGGTTTTAGTTGATTTTATGCGTCCGCAGTTGACTACTACCTTTCCTTATGTAGATCCTGTCTTTATTTGTATTCAGGGACAAAGTTTTCTTGTTTGGATATCTTGTGTATCTTTTATCTCGAGTTGTACTAGTTAGTTTCTAAACTATTACATCAGCTTTTGGGATTTTTTGTATGATATCTTTTGTTATGTATATTTGATTTTATGTTATTTGTGTGGTTCGACTTTATTCTAGAAACCTTTCCTTGGGTATTAATGATTACTTTCAGTTCATATCAGTTTGGATAATTGTCTTACTTGTCAAGGCCATCTATGACAAGTGTCATCATGACCCTTGGTTTTTGGGTTATGACAAATTGGTATCAGGCAACTATGTTCATTGGTCTCAATAGCTTAAGAACGGTTTATCTAATAGAGTCTCTCAAATTAGTATGTAGACATCCGTATCTATCTTTGAGAGGCTGTAGGATGTATTTAGCAAATTTTCCCATTTTATTTTTTATCATCTAGATTCCTTCATAACTTGTGTTCTAAGCCTTGCTTCACTCTTTTCTATGTAGATGGTGATGCGTAGATCTTGTGAGGTTAGAGATATGTTGACTTCATCTGATAAGAGAGTCCAATCTAGAGAGTGAGTTATTAGTTGTGGACAGTATTGAGGTAGAGGATAGGCACGAGGATCTTCCCCATCTAAGAGTAGTGCTAGGGGACTCTTCTTTGAGCCTTGGGTTGATCATGTTGGGGATGTGGATCCTACTTTAGTCCCACTGAGTTCTTCTACCCAAGTCTTAGATAGGTTACCCGTTTGGAGGGTGATCCTTTCGGTGTCCCTAGTGTTCCTCCAATTTCTAATATTGTACCTCTATCTATGCCAGAGTCTACTGATGGTGCTCCTCCAGTTGCGAGTAGGGACCAGTCAGTAGTACCTACTTTTGATTTTGGTTCTCCATAAACTTTGAGTGTTGTCCCTCCTTCAGCACCTGCATCTGAGTATGGTATTTTGAGGTTAGGAATTTATCCTTCATCTATGTTGCCTCCTCAGGTAAGATCTTATCCTGCCAGATTCACCATGCCTCTTTTTATTGCAAGTACATTTATGTCTTTTAAGGATTAGAAAAGGTTTGAGATGTTTACTTATTTGGGTCCCCCTAGGTTCGGTGGTGTTGTGGACGAGGATGCCTATGAGTTGTTGATTGACTTTCATAAGAATTTACATAACCTGGGTTTGCTTAAGTCGCTTGGTATTGTGTATACTACTTATCAGTTGAGGGATACCGTTAGAGATTAGCGTAGGTTACTTATTGGTTGCAGAACTCTCTATTCTCCTGAGATGAGTTGGGATTAGTTTGCTAAGGCCATATTGGATAGGTTTGTGCCTCACAGTCTGAGGAATTGGATGAGAGATAAGTTTTATCACCTAGAGTATGTATCAATGACTAGTGTAGAGTATGAGGCACGCTTTTATGACTTGTCTAGATGTTCCTATGCCAGCATAGCCACCAAATCTGAGAAGATTCAAAAGTTTGTGAAGGGGTTGGATGTTTATCTTCAGCTTGCTATGACTCAGATGGTGGTGTATGGAGCTTTATTTAAAAATATAGGGGATCATTCAAACATGACTGGTGACGTCCAAGCTACACCTTCTCTTAGAAGATGATATCGTTGCTACCAAATATAGTAACCCAACAAAGTTGGGGTCGAATCCCAAAGGAATACATGGATTCACGACTCTCAGTTATGGTAATCAATGGGCTGACTTGGAAAAGTAAATAGGGTTTTAAATATCAGTGTCAAACTACTAGAAAATATCAACTTCGGTTGTAATCAGTCGTAAGTGGACACTAGGATTGTGTTCCCCCTGGCATCTCAACTCCGTAGGCTTATCGTGCTTTGTTTACCCAAGCCGATACCTTGCATGCAAAATCGATAAGTTATGTAACTTCTACAGTCTTTTGGACGAGAAGAGGGATTTCACCCTTTACCTTTTGAGTCTTAGGATGTCGCTTTACTAACAATTATCTTGATCCCAGTTATCTATTACCTTTAAAGTCTCTAGTTATTAGATGAAACCTAATCATCTTATTAACATAAAAGCTTCAAGCGTTGATCGATAGTTAAACTCCAAATTACTGTTGTCATTATCTTTTCCTAGTCACTACTCCTCATTTGAAGTAAGCAACAATAATATATGTGGGATCCTAACGTTTTCAACTGCTAAGAAATCTATTATAGTGAAGATAATGCAATGCATGCCATGGGTATCAGTTCAATTCAACAATAAGGCTTCCCCTACTTCATCAATCCGCCAAGGTTTCCATAACCCTAGCTATGGGATTTTAGCCGCTTATGCTTGTGAAGAAATCAATAACATTTATAATCAAAAGCATTGATAAAGTCACAATGATAAGAAGTATAAAAACCTACAACCGTAACTAAATTAATCAACTGAAGTCAATACAAGAGAATCCCAAGATCAAAATCGAATCTTGGAATCAAAATATATTTGTGAGTATCCAAAGTGCGTAACTCCTACTAAGGGTATTTATAGTACACGAGGAAATCCTAAAACCAAAGTCCGAATGAACTAGGAGAAAACATGGTTGGTGGCCACATGTGGTCGACATTTGCACCTCAACTTGGGCACAGGTAGTACCTGTAGTCAGCAGGGTGGGTGGAGGTACAGGGCGCAGGTACCAGGATTTAAATATCCTTCAGGTCAGCTCTCGGGATTTTGGACTTCTGGCACTTGCTTTTTCTAATTGTGGTCCACATGTTGACTTAGTAAGTGTCGGGAGTCATTTTCAGCTTTTCTTCAATTCTCAAAGATGCTTTGATCACGAACAAGCTAGAAAGTGTCCTGAACATCCATAATTGCTCCAAAAAGTACCCAAAACACCTTTTTTCATCTTTTTTCACGAACTTGGAATCCAAAACATGATTTTCTCCAAAACATACCCAAAACACATCATATCCAATAAAATAATCTCAGAAACTTGCATAGTTTCCTCGTTTTAAGCATCAAAAGTGCTATATTTCTATAGCACATCATCATCCTCAGCTTAAATTTTTTTGCATCTCCTTAGGCAATAAAACACAACAAAACAAAAATGACACTTAACTAGGAGAATCTAAGCTATTCAAGGCAGTCAATTAACACTTTAAACTCAAATTACAACATCCCCCTTCTATCATAGTTTTCAAAACCTACTGTGTATGAACATGAAGACATCAATGTGACAAAATGGTATCAAGGGATGGAAATTACATTAGCAGCAGACAACCATCCATATATACAAGTTACACTACCCGCAACAAAAAAATAGCTAGCAATATGACTCAAGTGCCCTCACAACAAGGATGTCCCACTTATATGAATAATTTATGTTAATGCAGGGACAGTCAAGAGACACTCACTCAGAAGAGAAGTTCCAATCAATATGCATCAAATACTTTCTTTACCTTAGCATTCAAATAGTCAAGTTAGGATCACTATAGGGCTTTTCTCGGCTTTTAATATAGGCTTGGGGGCTGGTATGGTGCATTTGGTCATATCAAGTGACTAAGCCTCCTTGAAACTATACTAACCT
This sequence comes from Capsicum annuum, assembly GCF_002878395.1. Lineage (NCBI taxonomy): Eukaryota > Viridiplantae > Streptophyta > Magnoliopsida > Solanales > Solanaceae > Capsicum > Capsicum annuum. The sequence continues at coordinate 109,833,892 of NC_061111.1, read as the reverse complement.
TGGGGTCTCACTTTTTAGCCAATTATGTTTATTCCACCCTTATTTCTCCCTATTTATTTTAAAGCACATTTAGGTTGGGTGTGGTCTTTTATTCCTTCTTTTTCACTTTTTCACAAATTTTTCTTTTCTTTTTCCTTTTCTCTTTCTTTTTTCTGCCACACCCAACCCTACTAACCTTTTTTCTTTTAATTTACCCTTCTGCATACCCACTTTACACTACGCACCCCTATGATATCAACACCCTTAACTTGGGCATTTTGCCTAAGTTGGTGTGTACAATGTCCAGGAGGACCAGGACCAAAACAAGTTCATTAGGACCAGGACCAAACCAAGTTCATTATAGCACAAATGGAAGATGTATAGGTGAAACAAGAAAAAATAGGCTACAAGGTTCAAAACAAGGATCAAGTGATACAATTTATACATTGGAAGATCATTTTGGCTAAAAATAGACCGAAATAAAAAATGACCTATGATTATGTCCTAATTGACTATCTTTGAACCTAGGCAAGACTAACTAGGCAAGTTCTGAATTCAACAAACAAAGGGAACTAGGTATTATCTCACACACACATAGCACATAGTCAATACTACCAACTACTACCTAATCCTAATGCCATTACAAGATCCACAAAGTTCTCATTCAATATACATTCACACGGTTGTAAAATAAAATTTTTTTGAGGGGTATCAAAAATCAATCAAAACATGACTATTGTCTTAAATACTTAAAAATCTCCTAATTACACAAAAACACAACACAACACGAAATGAAACACAATACGACACAAATTACCCTAGATGTGATGGTTCTACAACCATAGCGATGGCCGACAGGAAAAGTAGCACGACAATAAAAACCCGCAGCAGCATGGTATGCTCACCACAACTAAAAACTGCACTCTCTCCTCAATGCGCTAATATAAAATTAAATAGAGGGACGTGAGAATATACCTGAGATATACTTAGCGTCTGTGTACCTTCGGTTGCCTCCCAAGAAACGCCTGATTTACCATCGCGGCATGACTCAGCTTTCTTGGCTACTCAGACTTTGCCAAGGTCCATCTCAACATAGACTTTGAACGTGATGTCACCATCACAATTTATTTCAATAGCACCATATAGGAATACCTTAACCATAGTTAATTGCTAGTCCACCTAGATTTTAGTTTGCCAGGAAACAAGAGTAGTACTAAATTATACAAAAGACCAAATCACCGAGTACATACACTCTTTTCTCGATCTTCTTATCATGATACAACATTATTATTTCTTTGTATATGGATGAAGCTCTCATAATCATGGAGTCGGAATTCATCCAACTCATTTACCTTGCTCAACCTTAAGTTTGTCGCATCACGCCATTCAAAATTTAGCCTTTTCAATGCCCATAGGGCCTTATGCTCAAGCTCAATCAGTAAATGGCATGCCTTGCCATATACAAGGTGATATGGAGAGAAACCTATGGGGGTTTTGCCCATAGTGCATCATCTAACTTTCTCCACTAGTCAGCCCTATTAATATTCACAGTCCTCTCCAAAATGAACTTTATCTCTATATTGGAGACTTTCACTTGCCCACTAGTTTGAGGATGTTAAGGTGTTTCCACCTTATGTATTAGTCCATATCTATCAAGTAGAGCTTTTAACAAGCTATTGCAGAATTGAGACCCACCATCATTGATATTTGCAAGTGGTGTGCCAAATCAAGAAAAAATATTTGTCTTCAAAAAGGCGGTAACTCCCCTACCTTTATTATTTGGAAGCACAACTTCCTTCACCTATTTTGAAATATAATCAACTGCTACCAAAATATATCTCATGCTATAGGATCTCACAAAAGGAACCATGAAATAAATTCCCCACACATCAGACAACTCCAACTCCAGAATATGAGTCATGGGGAGTTCCTGGCGCTATGAAGTGTTGCCTCGACACTGACATTTGTCACAGTCTTTTGCAAAATCATGAGAATCCTTGTAGATTGAAGGCCAGTAAAACCCATACTGTAAACTTTTGTGGGCTATCCGTGTGCTACTGTGGTGACCCCCAACTGGTGATGAATGACAAACTTTCAGAATGCTCATCCTCTCTACCTCTGGAATACATCTTTCAGTTACACAATCAATGCAGATCCTAAAACATACCGCTCATCCCAAAAGAACTTCCTTAATTTATGTATAAATCTTCTTCTCTTGTTGTCTGCAATGTGAGAAACCGCCCCAATATCTAACCACTTGATTATCTCCTTTTTTGCTACCTCTTGCATAGGAGGATTCAGTCATCTCTGGTGCTTGATTATGGGAATGCTATGCTGAATTTTGCATGTGCAAAAACCTGGTGGAATCCCCAAGATGTCTACAATGGTCCAACCTATAGCTCTCTTAAATTTCTTCAATACTGATGTCAAAGCTCCCACCTGTGCTCCTACCAAATCTGCTACAATGATCACCAGTAAGGTTTTGTTTTCCCCCAAGTATGCATATTGCAGGTGAGAGGGAAGGGCCTTTAATTCCTAAACTGGTGGATCCTCAATAGATGGTTTTGCAAGCAGTGTAGTTCTATTTTTCAAATCAAGATCCAACTTCTTAGGGGCATATTTGTATGAACCTATACCATGTAGTGCATGAACCGGCTTATTATATTCATCTATCCCATCACTCTTAAATTTCATGATCACTTCTACTAATGCTTCTACCCTCAGTCTTTCTTTAATAGGTATATCCACTGCATCAATTACTGATACCACTCTCATATCATCAGGCTGCTGCACATTTATGCATATATTTAACTCTATTTGCTTATTATTCCATTTGAAAGTGATCTACTCTAGGTCCATATCAATCAACACCCGACCAATGGATAAAAAAGGTATACCCAAGATAATTGGAGAGTGGGCATCCACACCATAGTCTAAAATCATAAAATTTGCCGGATAAGTGAATGATGCCACCCTCACTTCTACATTGTACACAATATACACTGGATCCTTTATAGATAAATCAGCCATCAACAACCTTGCAGATATAGTCTTGAGTTCCTAACCCCAACACCTTGTATATCACTAATGGCATTATATTTATTCCTACTCCCCAATCACATAGAGCCTAATTAATTTCATAAGGCCCAATAGAACATTAAATGGTGACTGCGCTTGGGTCCCTCTTCTCTTCTACTGATGGTGCATGAAAATATGCATGAAACTGCTGCATTATATCTTGGAGCTCTTCTGTAACCCAATTGTTATCACTCGTAAAATCATCATCACTACAAGTCAGCTTTTCAAACTCAGCTTCAAGTGGCTCATCCACAACAATCTTATCCTTCTTTGGCTCATTAGTGGTGGGCAAAAAATGCTCATCCGGTGGGGAATCACTCCTAGTGGTAATAGCCAGACAATGCAAAAGTCTCAAAGGATTTTGCACATTGTCACTAGGAAGGGAACCTATATGTTTTTGGGCCAAAGTGGCAGAGATTTGCCTATACTACAGATCCAATAGCTTGATATCAGTTGGATGTGAATCAACCTTCTGGGTCAATCCTGAAATATCATCCTTGAGTTCTTAAAGGCAAGTTTCTTGGCTCTCTTGACCCTTCATCAGCTTAGTCAACATTTCACAAAAAAACCTAAGAAACTTGCGTATTTTCATAGTTGTAAGCATCAAAAAGACTATAAATCCATAGTACATAAACATTCTCAACTTAGGACGTTTGCATGTCCTCAAGCAACACAACATAACACAACAAAAATACGATGCTTATCTAGGAGAATCTAAGATATCTAAGGTAGTTAATCATCACTTTCAGCTCTAATGCATTTCCCTCTCCTTTATAAATAATTCAAAACCAACTTTGTATAAACGTGAAGCACAATAGTGTGACACAATTGTATCCAGGTATGGCAAATAAATTAGCAACAGACAACCATGCATATAAACAAGTTATACTACCAACCTATATGCCCTCACAATAAATAAGTTCCACTCTATCATATGAAATAAGTATGTCAATGTGGGGATGATCAAGAGACACTTACGCTCAAAAGATAAGTTCTACTATTGTACGTCAAATAACATAGGCTTGCCCTTATTTTCTTTACCCTTGTTTTCAGATAGTCAAGTTAGGATGACTATAGAAGATTATTAGTATTGTAATGTAGGCTTAGGGGGCGTGTTGGTACATGTGGATAAATCAAGTGACTAAGCCTCCTTGTAAATACACTAACTTTAGGGTTCACACTTTAACCAATTTCCCTTTATTTCACGCTTATTTCTCCCTTTTATTATTTTATGCACATTCAAGTTGGGTATGATTTCTTTTATTCATATTTTTTTATTTTTCACATTTTTTTCTTTTTCTTTTTCTACCACATCCAGCCCTGGTATCACTTTTCTCTTATCTTACCCTTCTTCATACACACTTCACAATATACATCCTTATGCTAGCCACCCCAACTTAAGGTAATTTTCCTTGGTTGAGGTGAATAATGTATAAGAAGGACCAGAGACAAAATAGGTTCATTGTAACACAAATGAGAAGGTGAAAGGTGGAAACAAAGAAATGGGCTATAAGGCTCAAAAATAGGATCAAAGGATACTATTTCACATAGGGAAGGTCACTTAGGATAAAACTGAACTAATATAAAAAATGACCTATGATCCTTTCATAACATACTATCCTACAACATTGGCAAGAATAACTGGGCAAGTTGTAGATTTACCATACAAAGGAAATTAGGTAGCATCTCATATACACATAACACAATGTCACATCACAAGCTACTACCTATTCAGTTCATGCACAAGTTAACTATGATTATCATGTCCCTAATCTAATGCCATAACAAGATCCACAAAAGTCACACATATATACATTCAAACAGTTCTAGAAACACAATTTTGGAGGTTATTATTTTTTTCTCAAGATCAACAAAAAAATGAAAACTGTCTTAAATACTTAAAAATCTCCTAATTACACAAAAACAAATGCAATATGAAATAAAACACATCACAACCCAAATTTTAAACCTAAATATGATGATTCTACAATTATACCACGACCAACAGGAAAAGAAGAATGACAATAAAAGCCTACGGCAGCTATGGTATACCCTACCCCTAACTAAAAACTGTGCAATATCTCCAATGCATGAAAATAATATAAAATAGGCTATAAGGACATACCTGGGACACACTAGGTGTCCGTATCATCACAAGAAAAATCACCATATATCTTAGGTTGTCTCCCAAGCAGGGCGATTTATTATCGTGCCATGACTCAGTTGCCTTGGCTATTCAGACTTCACCAAGATCCAAATCAACATAGACTTTCACTTTCTCTAGGTTTCCCATAAAGTGCTTCACCCGCTTCCCATTTATTGTGAACATGACTTAACCATCATGCTTTATTTCTATATCACTATGTGGAAACACCCAAACCATGATGAATGGACTATACCACCTAGACTTTAACTTGCCAAGAAACAAGTAAAGTCTTGAATTATACAATAAAACTAAATCACCAGGTTTAGACTCTCTTTTCTTAATTTTCATATCATGATACAACTTTATTCTATATTTGTATATGGAAAAACTCTCATAAGTACAGAGTCGTAATTCATCCAACTCATATATCTTGCCTAATCTTGACCTTGCTGTATTACGTCACTCAAAATTCAGCCTTTTCAATGCCCATAGTGCCTTATGCCCGAGTTCGATCGACAAATGACATGACTTGTCATATACAAGATAATAAAGGGAGGCACATCGGGAGTTTTATAAGTTGTCCGATAGGCCGACAATGCATCTTTTAACTTTTTAGACCAGTCAGTCTTATTGGCATTTATAGTCTTTGCTAATATGGACTTGATCTCTCTATTAGAGACCTCAACTTGACCGCTTGTCTGAGGATGGTAAAGTGTTGTCACCTTATTCCTTACACCATATTTATCAACCAAAGCCTTGAACAGATAGCTACAAAAGTTAACCCACCATCACTAATAATTGCACGTGGAGTGCAAAATCGAGAAAAGATATTTTTCTTAAGAAATGCGGTGACACTTCTACTTTTATTATTTGGAAGCTCTACTGCCTCCACCCATTTTGAAACTTAGTCAATCGCTACCAAAATATACCTCATGCCGTAGGAGCCCACGAATAGACCTATAAAGTCAATCCCCTATACATCCAACAACTCTTGCTCTAAGATAGGTGTCATGGGAAGTTCTTAGCATCGTGAAACATTGCCTTGTCACTGACACTGTTCATAGGCTTGTTATAGAATTTTATGGAAAGTGCAGTTACCACTATGATGACCCCCAATAGATGATGAATAACAAGCTTCAAGAATGCCCATCATCTCTACCTTAGGGATACATCTCCAAATAACACCATTTTTAAAAACCTTGAGAAGATACAACTCATCCCAAAAGAACTTCCTCACCTCACGCATAAATCTCTTATGTTGCTAGAAGGACAGATCTTTTGGGAGAAAATCAATTGCCAAATAGTTGAAAAAATTAGCAAACCAGGGGATTAAGTCTTGAGATGCTGCTAAGACCCGCCCATCTGGAAAAGTATCATCTATGTCAAGATCATCCCTTACTTTCTATGTTGCCTCTTTCTTAAGCCTAGAACAGTGATATGCAACTTGGGTTTTAGTGCCTTATTGATCATTCACTTCAAAATAAAACTGTTGCAACAAGAGGATCCAACGAATCAATCTTGATTTGGTACTTTTTTTACATCAAGATACATGATCTGTGTGGACTATGACTTTAGTCCCAATCAAATAGGAAAGAAATTTTTTGAAGGCAAAAACCATCACAAGCAACTCTTGATCTGTAACTGTATAGTACTTCTGTATGGGCTTTAATACCTTGCTAGCATAGTAAATAGGGTAAACGATCTTCTCTCTCCATTGGCCTATGATAACACCCAAGGCCACTCTACTTGCATCATACATGACCTCAAATGGTGCAGAGGACATATTGATAAAAGTTGAAATCAATCGCTGCTTAAGGAACTTAAAGGCTTTTAGGCATACATCATTATATATAAATTTTACCTCTTTCTTTGATAGTTTGCATAGAGGATTTGCAATTATCGAGAAGTCCTTGATGAACCTCCTATAAAAGCCTATATGGCCTAAAATGCTTCGCATGCCTTTAATTGAGACTGGTGGTGTCATCTTTTTAACTACCTCAATCTTATCTTTGTCCACCCCAACACCCTATTTGGAGATATTATGCTTAAGAATAATACTTTTTATACCATAAAATGATATTTTTCGCAATTCAGCACCAAACTGCACTTTTTACATCCCTACAGTACACTGGCCAGATGGGTAAAACAATCATCGAAGGAGTCCCCAACTACTGAAAAATTATCCATGAAGACCTCGGTCATGTCCTCCACCCTATAAAATAATATATAAATCATGCATCACTAAAAGGTGATAGGAGCATTGCATAATCTAAATGGCATTCTAGTGAATGCAAAAGTCCCAGGTGAGGAATTAAATGTCATCTTTTCTTTGTCATCGAGAGTAATAGTGATCTGATTGTAATTTGAGTACCCGTCAAGAAAATAATACCAACCCTGGGCTGCTAGTCTATCAAGCATATTATCCATAAAAGGCATGGGGAAGTGGTATTTTTGGGTCCAAGTGTTCAACTTTCTATAGTCTATGCAAACTTTTCAATCGTTCACTGGTTTCATGGGTACAAGCTCATTTTTCTCATTGCGAACTACTGTAATTCCACGCTACCTTGAAACGTATTGTACTGGGCTAACCCACTTTTTATATTTAATAGGATAAGCTATTCCAACATCTAACCATTTGATAATTTCTTTCTTCACAACCTCCTGTATAGAAAGGTTTAATTTGCGCTGATGCTTAATGTTGGAAACACATTTTGGCTCAAGTTGTATTTTGTGAGTATATATACCTGGTGGAATAACCACAATATCCACTATGGTCCATCTAAAGGCTCTTTTAAACCTTTGTAACACGGATATTAGTGCTTTCACCTATGACTTTGGCAAATCTGCAGGAATAATTTTCGGTAAGGTATTGTTGGCCTCCCAAAATACATACTATAAGTGAGATAAAAGTTCCTTCAACTCCAATACTGGTGGCTCCTCAATGGATGGTTTTGCAGGAGGTGTAGTTATGTTTTTAAAATCAAGGTCCAGCTTTTTCAGGGCATAAGCATAAGAACCCCTACCATGTAATTCATTAACCATCTCATCATATTCTTCGATGTCATCACTCTCAAAATTTATGATCACTGATACTAACACTTCAACCACAAGCCTCTCTTTAATTGGCACAGCCCATTCATCAACATCCTCATCAATAGTGTCTATCACCAACACCACTCACATATCATCTTGCAGCTACACTATAAGACATACTTCAAAAACCACTTGCACATCATTTATATTGAAGGTTATCTTCTCTAATTTCATATCAATCATTACCCTACCCATAGATAAAAAAAGTCTACCTAATATAATATGGGATTGAATATCTATCTCATATTCAAGAACCATGAAATCAGTAGGAAGATAACTGATGCCACCCTTACCACTACATCACACAACACTTACTGGTTTCTTCACTAAAGAGTTAGCCATAAAAACTTATGGATGTGGGTTTGAGTATCCCCATCACCTAACAACTTATATACAAGTAGTGGCATCAAATTGATGTGGCTTCCTAGTCACACAAATCCTATTCAATATTGAAAGGCCCAATAGAACACGAAATAGTGATCTCTCCAGGGTCTTCCTTTTTTTCTACTAATGGTATAGAAGGAATCATGATATAATGGTGCACCTTATCATTAGGCTCATCAGTGATCCAGTCATCACTGTCATCACTCTCATAATCACCACCACTACTGGTCAACTTCTCAAACTCTTCCTCAGGTGTCTCATTAGTCATAGTACTCTCATTCTTTGACTCTTTAGTAGTGGGAATATTAGGGTCAACAGTAAGGGCACCACTCCTAGTGGTAATATCTAGACAATGCCTAATGGCTGGCAAACTCTAAACTGTGTCACTAGGAAGGGTAACTGGCTATCTTTAATTCATTGTGGCAGACATCTATCCAAACTGGTGCTCTAATATTTTGATTGAAATAGCATGAGAGTCAACCTTCTGTGTCAGACCTGAGATGTCAAACTTGATCTTCTTAAGAAAAGCCTCTTGACTCTCGTTCCCCTTTACCAATTTGGTCAGCATATCTTTCATTCTTGATTTGGTATCTCAGCTTCTCGCTGTAATATAACTGTCTCCCTTCTCTTTGTAGTCATCTTTTTGTCTCTAGTCACAATCACGCTTTCCACTGCGATCGCTATATCTCTCTCTATAGTAGTTTTGACCTTAGTGTCCTTGTTATTTCTTTCAAAAACCCACCAATTCATCATCAAGATACTTATCCTCCCCCTCTAAGTCAGACTTATAAGCTCTAGAGGTTCAACCTTAAGTACCTATTGCATCAAGTTTTTTGAAATTCACTGCTGTGAACTGCTTAGTCAGTAGCCTAATATCAGTCCTAAGCTATATAATCTCTTGTGATATAGACTCATTAATTATTCTCTGGTCCCCAGAAGCATATATAACATAAGTTCCAACTCATCTCTCAGCCTACCAAGTAGGCCACCCTTAGTTAGTGAGAGAAATTTGGTCTAGAACCTCAGAAGATGCTGCCCAACATAATCTCATGAATGCTCCTTTATTGATTGTGTCTACTATGGCTTGGTAATTGATGTTCAGGGCTCTATAGAATATCTCCAATAAGCTCAACCCTGAAATATGGTGATTGGGCACCATGCTTAGCCTCTTATTAAACCAGAACCTTGCCTCATATTTAAACTCTAAATGAAGTTTTCTGAAATTAAACATCTCATCTTTAAGCTATAATATCTTGGATAAAGAAAAGAATTAGATCAAGAATTCTTTGCGTAACTCATTCCATGTGTTGATAGATCCTCTCATAATTTCCCCCAACCATAAAGAAGCTTCTCTATTAAATGGGAAGGGGAACAACCACAATCTAAATGCCTCATGATCTACCCCCAAAATAGTATAAGAAGTGTAGATCCTAACAAAGTTAGCAAAGTACATATTTTTGTTGTCTGTAGCCAAGCCTGAAAATACACCTTTCAAATTCAGAAACTAGATCATGGAACTGGTTATGTTAAATTTCACATTTGGGGAAAGTGCAAGAGGAATGATAGCTCCTGTTTTTGCCAACTCAATATATCCTATATCCTCTCCATCATTATATGACTGAAAGTACTGGAATGCTGGGATCACTAGAGCTTGACCATATCAAACTCTATCTCAATTACCGTCGAGTATTACTCGATGATCAACTACCGGTCTTGGCCTGCCTAGCTCTTCCTATGGAGCCAACATGGCATCTTCAACCTTCCTTCTCTGGTTAGAAGCTTCTGCTAACACCTACTTCATCTTTCTATCAGTAATATTTTATGGATCACTTAGAGCAGGAGGAGGTACAACACTGGGATCATCCCAAACCCTTTTTAAATTTCCGGCTCATACTGGTTCTGTCATTGTATAATTTAACTGTAACAGTCTCTCTGGGTTAGGATATAATGGAGTAAGGGATTGCCTTAACTCTTGGTGCTAGGCATACACTGACGTATACTCAACTAAGAAAAAATATAGACCTAAAAAATCAAAAGAACTTCAACCAACACTTTATCGTCTTCCCCAGCAATGATGACAAAATTTTGATCAACGCCAAACTACACCTCTAATTAAGGATAAAGAGGTCACTATCAGGTATAGTAACCTAACTAGGTTGGGGTTGAAGCCACAGGGAAGACATGGATGTATATTTCTAGCTTCCTAAACTCAATAGGTAAATAAAAATAAATAGGGGTTATTTTAATCTAGGATAAGTTGCAATCGCAACTTTGGTTGTAATTAGTCAGTGACGAATACTAGGATTGTGTTCTCCCTGGATTTTCAACTCAACAACCCATATTTTTTTGTTAAAAGAACCCAGTACCTTTCATGCAAAATTTGATAAGTTATGTACCATCAAATATCTTGTGGACTCATTAACAAATTTTATCTTTCACCTTCTGAGTCTTAGGATGTTGCATTACTAACCCTTATCCTAGATTCAAGTTAAATGTTACCTTTTAAGTCTCAAGTTATTAGATGACAGATAACCAACTTACATAGATAATACTGATTAGCCTATATCGATAGTTAATTTTCAAATCACTATAGTAATTATATTTTCCTTGTCACTACTCATCTTTTGGAGTAAGTAGTGATAATCTAGGCAGGATCCTAATGTTTGCAACCATGATAACGCTCAACGTACACGTCAATTTTAGTGCAAGGCGGCCATCATCAATATATTTACCCATCTTTGGAGTCGTGGTCGAATCCATGAGGAACAATGTGAGTGATAATCAAATTAGTTTGAAATGATAGATACAAGTTAAAATCAAACAAATGGTACAAAAAGATAAAATAGGGGATAGGTTCCTACGCTAATATTTCTTTTTGTTTTTTTTTGTAGTATAAATTTTAGGGCTATGAATAATTAGAGTTTTGAAAATTAAACACGGATCTTAGGATTATGCACCACTATGGGAATGACATGTGGGAGTTAGTCATCAACATAAATTTAGTAAGTCAAAATATGGGTAGTCTTGGTTCTAGATTTCGATGCTAGTTTTTTGAAAAAACACCCAAATTTCACCCATTGATTCTTTCGAATACCTAATAGGTATGTTCACCAACTTGCAACCACAACCTCAATCTAGGAATCCCTATTTCTAGGATGATACCCATGGTATAGTCAACCTCACATTCACCCTTTTGTCTAAGATAGTGAAAATTTAGCAAACTACACATATAATTGTCTGTTATTGCTTTAGTCTCTGCATTCCTTTTTCGAGGATGGCATGGATTCCTAAAGTTTAACCAAAACCCTTCTTTCGAAGATGGCCTTGAACTTTCTAGAGCTTGGAGCTTTCAGCCATCAAATCCTTATGGGTATTTGGGGCTTTCACCCATCAAATCCCAACTAAAAATATCATAGCAATGACTTAACCTATAAACTACCAAATGGATGCTAACAATAACAACCCACACACACTTAAACCCCTATTCACACATAACCCCAAGAGGGAAATTCAGCTACACATAAGATAAATAAGCATATATATTCCCATAATCTCCATTGAAATGAATTGTTGAGGAGTTAAGAAAATGTTACTTAAAACTTTTCTCTCCCACAATATCAACAATGGAAGTGAACAAATCTTTCACTTAGAAAGTCTCCAATGTATTCTTTACCCAAAATTTATACAATATTTTCTTCTCCAAAAATGGATGCTATGAACTACAAAAAAACTAAAACCTAAAAACTGGGGAAGATTGGATTCTTTGAGAGGGTTTGAGTCCTTTTTGTCAAATTGGGATCAACATGTGCAATTATAGTTTTGCCCTTGGGCTGAACTCCTCCACTAAGCCACGATCACGTAGGTCTGGCTGCGATCGTGACTACACGACCTCAGTTTAGTTCGATGACCATGATTGATTGACCACCCTTGATTGTCGTAACCACGGTCAGCAGATCGCGACTGTGGTACCTGAGGTCCTTCTATTTCAGGTCTTTAGTTGCACTTTCTTGCTCCCCTTTTGATCATTTTGAGCTCTAATCCACATCCTTCCAATCCTTTAACTCTATGCCTGCAAGAAGTGGATATTAGTGCATCTAATCGTAATTATATCTCATTTATTCATCCATAACAAGGTAATGTTCATGAAAAATGAGTGCGATTGGGTGGTAAACTCACCACTCATCAACACCCCCAACTTAAAGTGTTTTCTTGTACCCAAGCAACACTACCTCTTATCATAAGACACAATTATTTAAGCCCAACCTTTATGCCTTAAATATCATAATGACCTCGACTTTAATTACAACCGCAAATAACTCAAGGAAAATGGTCTAAACTAACTTTACTATACCCCTCCTTATAAAATACTAAAACCAAGGCTACATAGGACTTCAAGGAGCGACCAAGCAACAAAAACCAATTCTTTAGAAGTGACTCCCTTTTGACATCCACTAAGCTATACTCCATTTGCCTTATTACTGGAAGGTGACAAGATTACCCACCTCAACTTGTTTCACATGCCTTTATCACAAGAAAGAGAATTCCTCACATCAAGCTAAAAAATATGCAATAAGGAATTTTAAGTGCACAAACTCTCTCTCTCACAAAAGAAATCTCAATTTAACAAGTGTTATACCATAGGCTTGCCTCTATTTTCATTCACCACTACAAAGAAAATAAATGGTTGGAGATCTCGAAGGACTTTCTAAGCTTGTAATATAGGTTTGGGTTAGGGTAGGATATTTTTTTGGAACAACATGGCTACTCCCTCCCTTTAATTTTAACATCACACTTTTCTATCTTCCTTTTTGACTATTGGCCACTCTTCTTTGTTTTATCGCTTTTTCCATGCCTACAATTTGCTTCCTTTGTTCACCACCTTTCTTTTATCTCTTTTTCTTGAACCTTTTGTTCAATTCTATCCTTTATTGGATCCTTTATTTTTCTAAACATTTGTTTATATCACATAGGCACCTTGGCATTCTACTAACATTTTGTGGACTCAAACTTCCTTCCATCAACATTACCACCCCCAACATAGGATTTTACCCTCAAGTTGCATCTTCAAGTTCAAGGAGGGTATGGTTCAAAAGAGGGATAAAAATAATGGTTCACAACTTAGAATATTTTGCCAAAGAAAGGGCCAAATGCTCAAAGTGGTTAACTAGGGGTTGCATTTATATTGGGTTGGATTTTTAGGTTAAAGTGGCTTCAAAAATCACAAGGATGGCCTAAGATCATTTCACTAACTACAAACAATAAAAACTAGCCTTGAGATACCAACGGGGCAAGTTCTAGATAACACAAGTATACAAGAGATAAATGCAAACAACTTGCCACTCATGTCATGGAAAAACTCACTAAGGAGACTCAATTGTCCCTTCCGTAAGACAAAATTGGAGTATTTAACATTATTTAGAAGTCAACAATATCCAGGGATGCAAAAAGAGAAAAAGATTTGTTACAAAGTTGCTCACGTTCATGCCCTTGATTTTTGAAAATTTTTGGACGGAGGGGTTTGTTTGTTTTACATTAGCACCATGCTCAATTTGCTAAACTATGGCTACCACCAAAGCCTTAGTCTCATATTTAGGCTCAACGCAGGCAAGCTAACCATATGGCTACTCAGACTTTGCCAATGGTGTATAAAGTGACATTAGTTTTAACAAAATAAGATGCCAGAGGTACTCAGACTTCCCTTGTATTTTTACATTTGTGCTATGGGTACTCAGAATTCCCCTACATCTATGCCTCAAACCTAATCATGATGCTTTACCCTTAAGAATTTAGTTACTCATTCTATCATAGGGAAAGACAAGTCATACATCAATAGGATCAAAATAAAATTAAATTACAAGAACACTAAAAATAAAAGAAAAGTATGATAATCCATAAACCGTGGGCACCATCAGAGTACCCAAAACTGAATCATCTCAAGAAAAAGTAAATGTAGTATCCAAACAACATCCCAAAATATTTTCAAAACACTACCCAAATGTATATAAATAACATAAATATACGGACAGGCTACCCCCAACTATTAACAAGATAAGAGTAAAGGGTGCTTCCTGGATCAGCCTCATCATCTATGTTATACCATACATCATCTCCATTATTATTAGCACCAGACCTCTTAAAAGGGGCTCCCTCATCACTCTCGCTCCTCGATGAAGGTAAATGTTCCTTAGGTTTGAGCACCTTAAAGATGCCTTTTACCTCTCTCCACATCTTGATGGAGAATTTTTATCTCTTCTTTTCCCTCTTCAACATCTTTTCCTATAAATCCCAGAGGTTCTTGTGTTATATTTGCAAAGATAAATATGTTTTTTCTAATTAGGCAACCCTGGCACCTTGGTTTTTTAGCTTTTTTTGATATATTTCATAGTCGGATTGAGGCACATATGAATGGCGAGTAGTTGAGGAGTCTCCTGGTCCCTGGGGTAGCCCTGGAGCATGTTCCCTGATAGAAAAAAATCAGCTAAAGAATTCTAGGAACTTTTTTGGGACTCTATCCACAGAGATACCCCTTTTTAGGAATAGCTCGTACCTTAGGAATTCATTGTAACACAGGTTATGGCTCTCCAGGGACATGGGTCTAATATCATTTGAGTCTTCCATTTTATAGTTGAGCTCCTGTATGGACATACTTCAAACTATTTTTAATATTTACAAGGCAATACTTATCCTAGATTAGCAAGAAAAATGCTTGTGGCAATTCCATAGGAGATTCAGGGTTGGAAAATAGGTGGGCAAATATTTGGATTTTTGCAGACAATAGTCATTAGGTGTAGTGACCATGGAGCATTGACTGTGATTGTGGTCATCAGGATAGCGATCACGACACCCGAGACCATCATCAACAGTTTCACCTGCTCAACATACGCACAATTAACACCAACTCTGTCTTCCAACTAGGCTCATAATCATCATGATACTATAAAATAAACCCATTTTGCATGACTTTAGTCCCCTCCCCAAACTTAAAGTAGTTCACCTTGAACTCTTTCGGGCATTGAATAAAGACATAATATGCACGTCTATTTCAACCATCTTATGTTAAAATATGGGTACTCAAGACTTCCCTAAACGGCGTTTAAACATCCTACAGCTGCTTACCATAATAATAAATACAACGAAGCATAGTTTTGACATTGTGAAAACTAGTATATGCCAGTGATCAATCTTCATGTCCCAGGCCTATAATAAAAGTAAAAGTGAGGGAGTTTGAGACCACATACTGGATAAATGATTCAAAAGGTTGAGATGAACTCTTAGATACTTTACACAATGCCAACAGATAGGAGAGTATTGAGAGAATTTTGAGAATGAATGAATGGGAAAAATGGCAGTTGGATGGTCATTTAAACTGGTATAAATGCGATCACAATTTTTTTTTATGATCATGAACTCTTGGCATTGACGATCACATTGACATGGATTGTGATTGCGGTAACTGAGGCCAAAATCTAGGCCTCTTCACTTAACTTTTTAGGCCAACATGCCACTTTCACAACTCTCTTTTTCATGGATCATTCTCAAAAAAAATACAACAACAAAATCTACTTTATTATGCATGAATAAAAGGATATATGCCACTTTTTGTGGTATGATGCGTTATCTCATATCGAGCGCTTAGTTTAATGTCTTAGCAAGACGCCTTTGATAATCCTCATTTGTGCTTCCACTTAGAGGATTTGAACATTTTGTACAACTTTTGATCATTCCATCGTTGAGGCTCTTTGGACCAAAGGAGGAGCATTACAATGCACTTTTTATCACACCACCTTGAAGACTTCAACCTTTTACTCAATTTGACATCAAACTTTTGGTTTGGCTCCCTAAGTAAAAGTGAGCATATCAATAGTCTATTCCTTGTGCTTTGGAAGTAAAGCATCTTGGCCATTGATGGATTGGGCTCCATGTGCTTCTTTGGAATGTCAAAGTACAAAACATAAGAGTTGGACTCCACCTCCCCATAATCCTCCATTTGGTCAAAGGGATGGATCCTCATCACATCCTCTATGCATAATATAAAAAAGTGGGTTGAACGAGGTCCAACACCTAATTTTGGGTTAGCTTCCTCCAAATTATTTTCACCCTAAAATGAACTACAATCGTTATAAGATTTTAGCATTGATTTTTATTTTGACTCTAGTATCATTTCTTTTATTTTGGCATCTCCTTCCTCATATGATTCGAATTGTTGGGAAAATGTCAAGGATTCTATGCCACCAAAATCATCATTATATCTTTGTTTCTCTTCTTGACATTCTTCCTCTTGGGTAATGGGCATGGAAATGATGGTTTCAAGCTTTTCTTCTTCGCCCATTACCTCCTTCTTGACACTTGTCCATTCTTAATGTATGTGCTCTAGGGCCTCCTCCGTTGCTTCCAACCGGTCCAAAATGACTTGTAACCTGGGCTCACAACTATTGGACTCGGTTTCTTGCTATTTCTTCTTCTTTTCATCATACCTATCACTCTCATAAGAAGGACTAGCAACTCGATTAGTATAATGGAGGGAATGGGCACATGGATAATTACTCCAATGTCAATCTTAACCACTACATAAAGAGAACCTATACTCCCTATAGGATTGAAATGGTGAATCTATCTCTCTCCGAGGAGCATAGTCATAATCTCTCATAAAGTGTGGTACACCGTGATATGGATATGGATCATCAAGATCGGACTTCCAACTATCAACATCATATTTGTCGGAAGATGCCATAGAGAAAAATAAAATAAAATAAAAATCTACCTACAAAAGAAAATCACAAATAGATATATACAAGCTTGAATTCAAGAAAGTAACTAAAATTCCAAACTAACTTAATACACCAAATTATTCCTCGACAACGATGCCATTTTTGATAACGCTCAACTTATACATCAATTTAAGTGCAAGGCAGTTGTCGTCAATATATTTTCCCAACTTTGGAGTTGGGGTCGAATCCATGAGGAACAATATGAGCAACCATCAAATTAGTTTGAAATGATAGATACAAGTTAAATTCAAACAAATGGTAAAAAAAGATTAAATGGGGGATAGGTTCCTTCGCTAATGTTTTTTTTTGTTTTTCTTCTAGTATAAATTCGAGGCTATGAATAATTAGAGTTTTGGGAATTAAACACGGATCTTGGGATTATACACTACAAAGGGAGTGACATGTATGAGTTAGTCATCAACATCAATTTAGTAAGTCAAAATATAGGTAGGCTTGGTTCTAGATTTTGATGCTAGTCTTGATTCTTTTGAATACCTAATAGGTATGTTCAATAATTTGTAACCACAACTTTAATCTAGGCATCCCTATTTCTAGGATGATACCCATGGCATAGTCAACTCACATTCACCCTTATGTCTAAGATTTTAAAAATTTAGCAAACTACACACATAATTGTCTATCATTGCTTTGGTCTCTACATCCCTCTTTCGAGGATAACATAGATTCTTGAAGTTCACCCAAAACCCTTGTTTCAAAGATGGCCTTGAACTTTCTATATCTTGTATCTTTCACCTATCAAATCCCAACCAAAAATAGCATAGCAATGACAAAACCCATAAATATGAACTACCAAATAGATGCCAACAATAACAACCCATACAAACTTAAACCCCCATTCAAACATAACCACAAGAGGGAGATTTAGTTGCACATAAGATAAACAAGCTTAGATATACCCATAATCTCCATTGAAATAAATTGTTGAAGAATTAAGTGAATGTTATTTCAAACTTTACTCTCCTACAATATCAACAATGGAAGTGAAAAAATCTTCCACTTAGAAAGTCTCCAATGTATTCTTCACCCAAAATTTAGACAATAGTTTCTTCTCCAAATATAGAGGCTATGAACTACACAAAAACTAAAACCTAAAGATTGGGGAAGATGGAATTCTTTAATAGGGTTTGAGTTCTTTTTGTCAAATTGGGATCAGGACTTGCAATTACAGTTTTCCCTTGGGCTGAACTCCTCCACTAGGCTGTGATCGTGCTGGTCTGGCTACGACTATGGTTTAGCTCTACGACCGCAATTGATTGACCATCCTTGACTGCCGTGACTACGGTCAGTAGATCGCGACCGATGTACCTGAGGCCCTTCTATTTTAGGTCTTCAATTGCACTTTCTTGCTCCCTTTTTGAGCTCCAATTCATATCATTCCAACCCTTAACTCTATGCCTGCAAGAAGTGGATATTAGTGCATCTAATCATAATTATGTCTCATTTTTTCCTCTATAATAAGGTAATGTGCATAAAAAATGAGTGTGATTGTATGGTAAACTTACAACTCATCAAATTGCTAAGATATCTGTCAAACTAAAAGATAATACA
This sequence comes from Capsicum annuum, assembly GCF_002878395.1. Lineage (NCBI taxonomy): Eukaryota > Viridiplantae > Streptophyta > Magnoliopsida > Solanales > Solanaceae > Capsicum > Capsicum annuum. The sequence continues at coordinate 109,814,875 of NC_061111.1, read as the reverse complement.
ATGCATACAACAATACCAGTTTAGAAAAACTTAGAACATCCTCTACTTCATCAATATGCTAGGTTTCCCACCACCATCTAGCTAAGGGCTTTAGTTACTTATTCTTATGAAATGATTAATGGAATTCACAATGAACATCATGGAATAATATCATAGTAATAAACAAATAAAACCCAAAGCCACAAACTAAATTATTAATCAAAATCAAGAACAATGTAATACCAAAATCAAAATATGAATCTTGGAATTGAATATATATTTGTAAGTATTAAGAGTGCATAACCCAACTATAAATGTTAAAAGGTTATATATAGGATACAAGGAAACCTTAAACATCAAACTCAAATGAAAAAGGAAAATAGAGGTCGGTGTCCAATTACTTAGGCCACATACAGATCGTATATGAACCTAGGTAAGTGCCAAAACTTCTGTGTAGATCCTGCAACTCTCTGGACTTGGAATTTTGTTACATACTTTGGTCATATACGGACTGTATGTTCTAAATACGGATCATATGTGCCTTAAGTAAGTGACATAGTCTTTTTTCCTGCTTTTGATCCTCTAGACTTTAAGTTTTGAGACATATTGTGATCAACTATTCTTGATAAGTAGCTCATACACCTAGAATTACCTTGGTAAGTAGCTAAAAACTTCAATTTTCACTTTTTTCTTTAGTTTAGCATCCAAAACCTAATTTTCTATAAAACATACCTAAAACACATCATATCTCACAAAACAACCTAAAAAAACTTTCATATTTTCATTGTTTTAAGCGTAGGAATTGGTATAAATCCATAACATATTAGTGGTCATGGATAGTTCTTTGCTATACCCACCAGGCTAGATACAGAGGCTTTTGACACTGTTATCATAAGTATCACCCCTATTTGTTTCAAATCTATATTTGTGTTTTCAAATATTGATTTGAGGTTTGGGTATCACCAATTGCAAATTAGAGCTTCGAATATTCCAAACATAGCTTTTTAGACACGATATGATCATTATGAGTTCTTGGTCATGTACTTTGGGTTGACCAATGCCCTGTCCATATTTATGGAGTTAATGAATCAGGTATTTCAACCATATCTTGACTCTTTTATTATTGTATTTATTGATGATAGCTTGATTTATTCCAAGAGTGAGGCTAATCATTAAGAGCATTTGAGGATTGTGCTCCTAAGATTGAGGGATGAGAAGTTATATGTTATTTTATATAAGTGTGAGTTTTTGTTAGAGTCTATCTCATTCTTGGGTCATGTAAAGACCAAAGAGGGTATTATGGTTGTTTCGACCTAGATTGCAGCAATTTATGACTGGTCTAGACCTACTTCTCCTATTATGATTTGGAGTTTTATTGGTTTAGCATATTATTATCGGTGTTTTGTTAAGGGTTTTTCATCTATCAGAGATCTATTAACTAAGTTGTCTCAGAAGAAAGTTTCTTTTTAATGGTCAAATGCTTGTGAGATGAGCTTTCTAAAGCTGAAGAACTTGTTAAAATCAGTTCCTATCTTAATGTTGCCAAGGAGGGTGTGGATTTTACCATCTTTTATGATATTTTAGGTGTTAGGTTAGGGGTTGTTTTGCTGATGGAGGGTAAGGTGATTGCATATTTTTCATATCAATTGAAGCCTCTTTAGAGGAATTATCCTACTTATGATTTGGAGTTGTGCATGGTTGTTTTGTTTTAAAGTTGTGGAGGCATTACTTGTGTGGAGTCCATTGTGAGATGTTCTTAGATCATCATAGCCTTCAATATTTATTCGCCCAATGAAATCTTATTGTAAGACAATGCCATTAGCTTGAGTTACTTAAGGATTATGACTTTATTATTCTTTATCATCCCATCAAGGCTAATGTAATTATTGATTCCTTGAACTAGGAGAGGCCATTGGCCTTAGAGGTTCAGTCTTTACCTAGCCAGCTGGTTAGGCTTGATATTTTAGTACCTGGGTCCATTTTGGCTTTCATAGAGGCTAGTTCTTTTTTAATGGACCAGATTCAAGCTCATTAGTTTGATGATGTTAGATTAGGGATAATTCAGGATAATGTGCTAAGTTGTGAGACTAAGGAAGCCAGACTTGATTAAGATAGTATATTAAGAATTAGAGGTTGAGTTTGTGTATTGAGAGTGGGTAATTGGGTTAGATTAATTTTGGAGGAGGCATATTGTTCTAGATATTCTATCTATCTGGGTAGCACTAAGATGTATTGTGATTTAAGGTGACATTACTGGTGGGTGATATGAGAAAGAATTTAGCAAAATTTTGTAGCTTATTGCCTATGTTACCAGTAGATGAAGGTCGAGCATTTGAGACCCAGTGGTTAACTTCAGAGGTTACATATTCCAAATTAGAAACTGGAATAGATCATCATAGACTTTGTGTCTGGGTTGCCTCGTACTTCTCAAAGGTTTGATAATGTTTGGGTCATCATAGATTAGTTTGCTTACTTTATTTTGATTTAGGTCTTTTTTAGTGCTGAGAGGTTAGCCTATATTTATATTTACGAGATTTTGCATCTTCATGGTGCACCAAAGTCTGTAATCTAAGATCTAAGATCAGTTTTTATATCTCACCTTTGGAAGACCTTTCAGAATGATTAGGGTACTCGAGTTGATCTTAGTACAATATTTTACCCCTAGATAGACGGTCAGTCAGAGCAGACTATTTAGGTTTTGAAGGATATGCTCTGTGCGTATGTGGTGGACTTTAGTGGTTAATGGGAGCAACATATAGCTTGGGCAGAGTATGGGTATAAGAATAGCTACCATTACTGTATTGATATGGATCTTTTTGAGGTTTTGTATAGTAGGCATTGTCTTTCTCCGATTAGTTATTTTATGGTTTTTGAGATTAGACCTCAAGATATAAACCTGCTTCGTGAGTCTTTAGATAGAGTTTGTGTCATTCAGGGTAGGCTTTAAGCGGCTCAGAGTAGGCAAAAGTTCTATGAAAATCATAGACTTTGTGCTTTAGATTTGGTGTTAGTGATCATGTTTTTCTTAGAGTTTTGCCCATGAAGGGTTTGATGAGGTTTGGAAAGAAGGGAAAGCATAGCCCTAGGTATATTCGGCCATTTGAGATTCTATGGATTATTGGTGATGTGGCTTAGGAGTTGGCCTTGCCTCTAGATTTATCAATTGTTTATCTAGTTTTTCATTTATCCATGCTTCACTATTACATTTTAGATGAGTCTCATGTCATTCATTAGGATTCAGTTCAATTAAATGAGAGGTTGTCTTTTATTGAGGATAGTATCTCCATCTTGGCTAGGGATGTTAGAAGGTTGAGTTCTACAGATACTCGATGGTTAAGGTCCAGTGGAGACATCAACCTATAACTGAGTTTACTTGGGAGGTTGAGTTTGATATGCATAGTTCTTATCCTCGACTTTTTGCTGATTTAGGTATTTTTGTTGCCTTTAGTTCGAGGATGAACTAGATTTATAGTGGTGGATGATGTAGTGACTTAATTTTTGGTGATTTATGTGAAATATTTATTTCTATATCATTTGGCCATCTTACCCCTCTCGGTTGATGCTTTGTGGTATTTCTGGGATGTGGGATGATTGACATAGTTCCTGATACATTTTGGTGTGATTTATGTGATATTGTGGTTTTTGGTGGCTTGAGAAGACTTAGCATTGACTTCGGTCAACATTTATTGATCTGTGCATTAGATGGCAAAACGAACTATGCCAGTAGATCCGAAATATCAATTTTAGGGTAGTAACATAGTTGGTATGGTTTTACGAATTTTATATTTCATTTCGACCCTCAGTTTGAAAAGTTATGAAATTGGGTTTCGGGGGCCAATTTTATGTAAACAACATTTTTTTGAAAATCTGATATCGCTATTGAGTTTGGAGCATTGAATTTTATAGGGTAGCATAATTTGTTTACATTTGTGGGATTTCAGATGAATCTCGAGGGGTCTGCAGAGAATTGAAATTCTCCAAGTCTCAGCTTGTGTACTTACATAAGTAATACTTTGATCACTTATGCAACTCAGTAAATCTGGCCAAGTGTCATTTACGTGACATATTGGTCGCAATTATGAACCCTACATAAGCGGTGACATGGTCGCTTACTCGATACCTATCCAAAACAAGATATCACGTACACGACACCTAGTCTCTTACGCGGTAGTCGCTTACACAACCTGATGATCGTGTATGCAATGCCTGGGTCCCTTAAATACCTAAGTTTTTTCATTTTCATTTCTTTTTTAGATTTGGAGCTTAGTTTCATGATTTTGAGCAATGTCCTCTATTTTTATGCTTGGGTAAGCTCCAAAACACCTATTGTAATTATTTTTCTCCAATTTTATCATTTAATTCTTGTTAAAACGTGGATTTAAAAGTGGAAAATTGGGGATATTATCCTGGAGGGCCTAAAAGTTGTATTTTTTTAATTTAAACCTCGATTTTAATTCATTTTCATTTGGGTGAGTTTCTAACCTTATCACTTTTCCCTCAATTTCATCTTTAAAACAACTTCAATTCTTGATTTTAAAATAAACTTTAGAGGTTTTGTTGGTAAAGCTTAAAAATAGTTTTTTTTGTCAACGTGGATCTCGTTTTAAACTCATTTTTGCTTGGGTTTTTAGCTATAAACACCTAAGAGTATGGGGAATATGTTTTAAAAATAAAATTATCATTTTACCCTTCTTTTTTGGAAATCCATTTCAGGGGTCCATTTTGACCCCGACTCAAAATTAGGCAATATATGTATCGTGGCTTTCTTTTGATGCATAGATTCTATATTTCTATGTCTTAGTAGATTCCAAGTTTGTTGTGGGAGTAAAGCTTCGAATTGAAGGCTTGCATACTGGTTTTCATTATTCAAGGTAGTTATGGCTTAACTTACTTCTGATTAGGTAGGGTAGTTAATGTTAGAACAAAATCATGTTAAGGGTGTGGGAACTAATCATGAAAATGGCTATATTTATCATGTTGTGCCCATGTGGGGTCCTATATATTGATGCTATTTGGCAGTTTTGGAATATTATTTTCTAGGTATGATCGTGTGGGGTTCTATATAATATTATTGGCCTTGTGTATGTGGAATTAGTTGTATCTTGTTTGATGAAAAAGCCTAATGTGGTATCATGGTGACATTTTGTGTATTTCGTTCTGTTGGTATATGAATTATGTCAGATTCATGGATGCTTTGATTAATGAGTAGATTTTGGCTCACTTGGTTTGTATATTGGTTGGATATGGAATTTATCATTCTAGTTAGATATAAGCATTACATCCTTATATCATACTTATTCATAAAATATTGGTACCAATATAGAAATACTAGAAATACTAGAAACACTGAATTTTTCTGTCATAAAATGTGACATCTTTAAAACCCTCCATCGATGGATGTGCCAGAGAGGAGTTATGGATATTGGTATTGTATATTTGTTAAATATAGGTTGACGAACCCCCATGGGTCCTACATTTGTAAGTTTTAGCTCCATAGGTGTATACGAAGGTTGTGCGACTACCTAGGGCATCATCATCATTATCATCATCATCTCTATTACATTTGTATTTACTTTGTATGATTCTGTGATGTATTATTATCCTTAATGTGACACATGTCTATGTTTATTTCTTCCTTCGTATTCACATGTGTGATATCTGTATACTTGTATTTCTCTTTGTATTGCTATGAAGTATGCAAATATTATAGAACTATTAGAGGAGATAGTGTGGGCTACCATTAGGGGATTTTTTGATTGCCGGTGACTTGCCCTTAGTGTGTATTTTGTTTGCTTTATTTTCTACTTGACTCAGTCGGCCTATGATATCTATTGAGTAGAAGTGGGCCATACACACCTCTACTGTGCCCTTTCAGTGCATATCCAGGTTTGAGTGCGCCTAATGATGGTTGATTCGGGTAATATTTGGAGATTTTTGAGGTTTCGATTGATTTCATCCATCCAGAGTTGACTACTGCCTTTCCTTATTTAGACGTTGTCTTTATTTTTATTCAGGGACAGAGTTGTTCCTGGTTGGATATCTTGTGTATCTTTAATCTTGAGTTGTACTAGTTAGTTCATACACCGTTACATCAGGTTTTGGGATTTTTTGTATGATATCTTTTGTTATGTATCTTTGCTTTTATAATATTTGTATGGTTCGAATTCGTTCTAGAAGCCTTTCCTTAGGTCCTAATGATTACTTTCCTTTCGTATCAGTTTGGATGATAGGCTTACTTGTCAAGTCTTTCCTCAAAGTTATATCATGACCCTTGGTTTTTGGATCGTGACAATGCAATGGGTTAACTTGGTGAAAAATGGCCTAAAAGCCAGAAATTAATAATTTAAATACTTAAATAGCAATAATACAGTCAGAAAGGTCTAGTAGGTATATAGGAAATCAACAGCCATCCCCAGACTCAGTAATTTCAATACAAGAGCTACTATAAATGAATATGAGTACTTAATAGTCAAAAGCAATCCTTCTTGAATATGAAAGACTAGACATAGATAAATAGAAGGAAAAAGGGTAACTCTGACTCTAAGAGCTCACCCAATCTCTGAAATCAACCCAGCATGAACGTCGAATCAGTAATGACAACTAGTATTCAGATTTACACCAAAAAGGTACAAAAGTTTTGTATGAGTACTAAAACCACGGGTTCTTAGTAGGCATCATCGGTCGATTAAGCTAAATCTTGATATAAATATGATAAGATACAAGATAGAATAAACTAAGTCAAGATAAAAGGTGCAAACCTGGAAATTAACTCCGACACCACTGTAAGTAGACACCTAATTTTGTCCCTCCCAAAACCCAATTTATCCATTTTCACCTCACGTTATTGTACACCCTCACCCATGCGATTATACCCCACAAAAATACAAAAAAATATTAAAATTTTAATTAATCCCTAACAAATCAAATCCCTAATATTCCTTTATCCTAACAAATCTTATCTCAACCAACTCACACCCCTCACCCACCTTACCACCCCTACCCCTATCCTTTACCCCCTTTCCTCATGTTTTTTTCCACAAAGAGAGGGAATATATAGACACATACAAAATATGGGACTCAGGGAGCAAAAGGGTGTCATCTTATATTTTTACATGCACCATCACTCTAAAAAAAGAGTACACAACACAAAAACCCAAATGATTCTCCTATATTTTTTATATATATAATTACACACATCACATACTGGTCTTCTCTATATCGACACACACACTCTCTTATATACTACACCTCACTGATTCACACACACTCACACACAGAATATACACCAGTGAGAGGGAGAGACCGAAAGATGAGAGAGTTAAAAAAATAGGAGAAATCAGAAACAACAAGAGAGAGAGAGTGAAAGAGTAAGGAAATTAGTGAGGGGAAGTTTTTTTGATGAACCCTCATCAAAATCGCTATTGAAAATCTCTGCCGGTCACTCCTTCATCGCACCATCGCTGAAAAGGTACCAAACCATCGTTGTCCCAACCCCAAACACACCAACACCACCCAGATCCATCATTAGTTCATATCCGCCATTCGATTTCTAATGACTTTGGCTGAAAAACTAGTTAAGCCGACGTCTTTGTCCTGTTTCAGCAAAAAATACCGTTTAATAGGCAAAAATTCCTGTGATTGGTCTCATTCAATTTCAATAGATTATATCACTGTTATCTCCATCTTTTGTTTTGATTCCGACTAGATTCAGGCTTTGCTTTGCAATGTCAAGTGGTATGAGATTGTTTGGGGTCGAGTTTGGTCATTGTTGAGGTTCAGCTTGAGGTTTTGGATCGATAAAGCTACTCTTTTTAACGAAAAATAATTTATCAAATTGAGGTCCAGTTCTATTCCCTCTTGTTTATTTCGCTGTTTGTCATATTTGATTGAATTGAACGATTGATATTGAGTTGATCTCCGTTGGTGATGGATAAATGTTTGTGTTGATACGTTGTTGATTTACTTGGATTGTATATTGAATTGGTTTAATCATGTTGAGAGTGGATTTTGGGGGGTGAGAATTGAAAACGGATAAAAATGAATGGGACTAGTTTGTATTGATTAATTCATGTTTGTTTGATGCAAAATAGACGTTGAATTCACTAAGTTTGATAATATCATATTTTAGATTGAAACTAGAAGGCAAATGGTAGGCTCGAGTAGGCAACTTTAGAATTTGTGGATTGTGGAATGTTTGGAGAATGTGTTGAATGGTTTTGTTAACCTCATTTGAAGATGTATTCATTCACTGGGGAATGCCCCGAGGTTATATTATACTTATTCACCAGGGAATGCCCTAAAGTATTTTGTACTCAGAGTACATCCGTAACGAAGGTTTGAGGCATCGGGTAAAGAATTGGAGTGTAGTTTAGATTTGTGTAGGTTAGCGTAGGTTTACATTTCCGCATTTTTTATTTTGGTAATGTATAATTGGACTGGACAATAGATTTTTTGAAGTTTATTTTATTTTGTTATTTGTTTGATTGTTTGTGTGTTTCTGTGTGGTTTATACATTTATAGTGTTAAATGAGCCGATATGCTCCTCCAAGCGACCATGGTCTAACCATGGGACCGAGGGGTGCCTAACACCTTCCCCTCGGTCAACAGAATTCCTTAGCCTGAATCTATGTTCGTAAACCAATTTTAAAAGTTCAAATTATTTTGAAAAGGATTTTCCAATGGTGACTTGGTACACTGGATTATACCAACTGGCCACTCTGAGTTTTGAATATAAACAATTCTTTTCAAAACAAATTTTCATCTTTGTCACTTTGATAATAAAACTTTTTTAAAACTTAAAACCATATCTTTTTGGTTAAAAAAGGGTGTGACAGCTCTGGCGACTCCACTAGGGAATTTTCAGAATTTGAGCTTATTTTTGAATTGTATCGGCTTAGTTTGACACTACAGGTGTATAGACATTTTATTTGTGTTACTGTCTTATCATTGTTGGATGCCTACATGCTCTTTATTTATAGTCTTTCTTTATCTGTTGCCACGTTATATCTGACATCATTTTCATAACCCGAGTCATTTCTTTTGCAAAAGGTCTCGGAGTACACATCGTGTACACGAACTCTAGTTGAGTTACCCTTATTTTAGGAGGGAGATCCATTGGGTGTATGGAGTGGGTGGAAAGTTCTCGCAGCCACTATAGAGTGGGTGGAAAGTTCTCGCAGCCACTATCGACCATACGCTCCCCTGAACAGCCTTGTTAGAGGATCCCAGCGTAGGTCAGCCTTTAGGTCATGCTTATCTGCATCATATTGAGACCTAGCGAGACTCACTTGGTCTTTTATAGGAGACTCACCCCTAAACCATCCCTACGTGCTAATTTTTAGATCTTTGAGGGCAATATGGTCATTTGACAGACTAATTTGGGAAAAACATGTGCTAGTATTAAAGAAAGGTGTGTAGGCATGGAAAAATTGAAAAAAATGAAAAAGAAAAAAAGTATGTAAAAAAAATTAGTTTCATAGTTTTTAAAGTTCTTTATGACTTTTGTTTTTCATAATCCAAAATTTAAAAAGATTTTTTTAATTTTTCCATTCATTTTCTAAAAAAAAACAGCAAAAAGAGTTTTCTTTGTTTCTTTAGTAGGCATCCCTAATTCGAATATTTCATTTTTTTTTTAAATACGAGATTTTTATAAAAGAAAAATTCAAAAAATGATGGTAGAGGTTTTGTACATTTCATGTAATGAAAAAATACCAAAAAAATTTTTCTTTCATAGTTGTTGGTGTCATTTTTATGTGACGTGTCAAATTAAAAAACCCCTAAAAAGATTTTATCAGCATTTTTCATCATTTGTATTTGATCGTGTCTCCTAAGTCAAGGTTTAGTTTATTTAATCCTTAATTGTCCTATCTAGACGAACTACGCATCCTTGATTCTACTCTCTCAGGAGTGAGATACGTAGGAAGCCTTTTCGAGTTCGGGTTCAACAGTATCCTAGGAAGTCTGAAAGAAACATCTAGTAGAGTCTTGTGAATGGGTGTGTTGAGCTCCACACTTATAGAAAGAAGGCTATGAGGTGTTTTAGAAACAGTTTTCCTTTTTTCAGTATTCATATCGTGAGAGTGAGTATGATCTCAAGTTAAAATCTTAGTCTAATCCATTTCTTTCCCTTCTCGTAGAGCTAATGCCTGTAGGGAGGATAACCAACCACCTCAACCTATATATCCCTTGAATGAGAATGTGTCACATGCAGAGTTTTGGGTAGTTTTTCAGACGCTAGCCCATGCGGTGACAACTAATGTTTAGGGTAACCATCAGGTTGCAGCCCCACCTCAGCAAGATGGGAATTTAGCCACAGCCAGAGTCAAAGATTTTATGAGAATGAACCCGCCAGAATTCTTTGGGTAAATAGCAGCTAAGGACCCACAACTTTATCTTTATGAGGTGTAGAGGATCACCCAAGTTATGCATGTGTCAGAAAAGAAGAGTGTAGAATTGGCATCCTATAGGTTGAAGGATGTTTCTCATGATTGGGTAGTGATGTGGAAGAAGAGTAGAGGGGAGGATGTATCTTCTATGACTTGGCAGATATTTTAGGATACATTCTTAGATAAGTTTTTCCCACTTGAGATGAGGGAAGCTACGGAAGAAGAGTTCATGAACCTGACACAAGGCTCTATAATAGTGAAGGAGTATTTCCTTAATTTCAATCAGTTGTCTAAGTATGTCCCTCAGCAGATGGCTGACCCTAGGTCAAGCATAAGTAAGTTTGTGACCGGTGTGTTGGGGTTCGTGGTTAAGGAGTATAGGACTGCTATGCTTAATAGAGACATGGATCTTTCTAGTTTGATGGTGTACACTCAGCAGATTGAGGCAAAGAAATCTAAAGAAAGAGAGAGAGTGAATAAGAAAGTCAGAACAGGTAGTTTTAGCTTTTCTCAGCCAGGGTCACAGGGTGGTAACAGTTCTCAACATAGCCAAAAGTTTTTAGTCCCAGCTCCATCCTCAGCTAGTGTACCAGCACCAAAGTTTTGGAATGACAATCATGATGGGGCGCCAGGCTTCAAAACCCAGGGTAGTGTGAGAAATAATTATACCTATTCACTTTATGAAGAGTGTGGTAAGAATTACCTAGGTAAATGCATAGCAGGTAGTGAGTTATGTTTTGGATTTGGCAATATAGGTCACAGGTTGTGAGAGTGTAGAGTAATGGCTCAAAGGGGTATAGATTTGCGTATGTAGGGCGCCACTTCTAGTACCACTAGTTTTAAGCGTCAGGACAGATTTTATGCGCTCCAGACTCACCATGATCCGTGAAGTTTCCCTAACATAGATTCGGGTACGTTATAAGACCTTTATTTTCATGATATGGATTATTAGATCCTTTGCTCCCATTTGAGCTTAAGTTTTCAACATGAGTTAGTTAGTAAAGCCAGCAAGTCAGTTTAGCAGTCAGACAGCCAGATTTGTATAGTTTGTTTTCTCATTTTCTATCTAGTCATGCTATAGAAAATCTCGAGAATGTAACTATTCCAAGTAGAAAGTCCAAGTAGTTGCAATATCAACTCAGCTCATGAGTCATGCATTAGTTTCAGGTCCCAGATGTTTAGTTATGATCCAATTCGTAAGTACCTTGTGCATCACCTCAGTTTTTCCAATATCCTAGTAAAGTAAACATTCTTAGAAGGACATAATGTCCCAAAGGGGAGATACTATATAATTCCCCTATTATTTCACGTACTTAATCCCATTCAGTTTCATACTCAGATTTTCGTTACAAACTTAGCATCAGTAATTTCAGTCATGCATTCATGAGAACAACTCAGTCAGATATCCATGCATCAGATATGCATGTTTAGTATGAAATTTTAGTATATCAGTAGTTCCAGTCATATATACATGTTTCAAATGTTCACGTCCTTAAAGTAAGTTCAGTCTATCAGAAATCTCAGCTTAGTTAGTCCCATTTGAGGATAAATGATCCCAAGGGGAAGATATTGTAGTACCCCGAGAATCACAACCAATAGTAGAACTATGATTCAAGCTCATGAGAAATAAATTTTATTGTTTTGGAAAATTTATTATCAAGTTTGATGTATATTAAGGCCTTATATACGTCCTAGCTATTAGAAGAATCAAAACATCCCTTACCAATTGAATTCTTGAGAAGGATATTGTCATAGTCAACTTCAAACGATCATATATACCGTTATACAAAGAATTTTAGAGAACATGACCCATCAACAGATAGAGAATTGAATTATTTTTCCAACGATACCAATTTTGCCAAAATTTGGTATCGGAGTAAAATGTTATAACCGTTTTACTAAGAGCTAACCAAACTGCCCAGGAGTGACGCGCAAGCTGACGGACCGTCAAGTTAGCGATGGACGCTGCTTTGGCCATTGCAACTGAGGTAGTAAGGCCATTTTCTGGCCCAAAAATAATAGTTGGAGTGATGGTTAGTCACCAGAGTGACGGTTCGTCACCTAGACCATCAACTTTGTCCTAAACAGTGCTGAAACGACGTTTTAAAGGGTTGTTTGGGTCTTTTCCATCCCTTTTAACCCCTAATTACATCAAATAAAAGCATATAACTCCTCATTCATTCATAACATCAAAATTAGGGTTTCTTTCAAGATCAAAACCCAAGAGCAAGATTCTAACCCTTCTTCAAGAAAACTCAAGAATCAAAACGTCACCATTCAAGAACCTTCATGAAAAGTTAACCTACTTCAAGATTCAAGCTTTTGAGGTATGTTAGATGTTGATTCTTGGGTTTCTTCAACCCAATAAGTTCAAGAATCCTTTTTAAATTATAAATACTGTATATTTATGAGTTTTTATGATTTATGTGAGTTGATGTTCATGTTCATGTTATTGTTGAGTTTTGATTCATGTTCTAGATTTTAAGTTTCATTATTTAGTCCTAGTATGTGATGATTTGCGTAATTTTAATGATAAGCCCTTTAAGTTGCATGTTGATTTATGTAACCATGTTAATTAAATGTAGAAATTGTTGTATAACCAAAGCATACTCCCCATATGTTTGATAAAAGGTCTATGAGAAGAAGATAGTACCATTATAGCATGTTAATATGAAATCCCCTTTTATGTAAAATTTAATGCATGCTAAGTTTTTGTTGAAAGGTCTTACTAAATGAATTATGATATGTTAGTGTGCATGCCTATTCATGTTCAAGTTTATGACTTTCAAGTGCTTGATGAACTGCCTTATTAATTGTATTGTGAGCTCTTGCTATTGTCAAGTATTTGAGAATTGTCATGTCCTATTTATTTTTATGCTATCGAGTCCTGGGGGTATTTAATACCTGATAATTTAGCTGAATGTCTAGAGCCAGTGTCAGTTTTCAAGATAATCTCAGTCGTGCTAAGATTAGTAGAACTCAGTCAGTTACAGAACTTAGAAAGACTGAGCAATTAGTAGCAGTCTATTCCAGCTCAGTTTGTGGTTCAGACCTCAATAGTATTCAAGTATTTAGTTTAGAACTCAGTAGCATTTAGCTAGATAACAAAATTCAGTAGTATTCCATCAATCAATGAAACTTAGTAGATTCAATTAAGCTCAGTTAAATAGTACAATTAGTAAGAGCTTAGTCAGGCCTAGTATGAACTAGGAAATCAACTCAGTGTCTTTCAGTTGGGAGTAGGATTCAGCATCGAGCGATCCTTGGGATGGGGGCACACCCATTAGTAAGGACTGGGTCCCTAGAAAAAATCCCTAAGTTGCAGAACTACGTAGCTAGCGTAGGTATGAAATGTCACCCGTTAGATAGGATAGACATACTGAGAGATCACCATCTAGTTTAGGACTGATCTCAGGGGTCACCTATTAGATTAGGAGTGACTCCATAGCAGTTGTCTTTACCTGTGGCACGTTACTGACACCCTTTTAGCTAGGGTTACAGGTTAGAACCTGATTAGTTTAGAAAAGGGGCATGTCGGTTAGATGACTACCTCCCACAGTTTCAACCTCAGTCTTCAGAATAGAACACAGATTAGTATTACGGAAATTAGGACTGTTTGACATAGTCACTCAACATAGTAAAGAACTTAGATAGTTCTATAGATTCAAAGATCACCCACTAGATAGGCTTGATCTCAGATTCAATCAATCATTTTCATTATCAGTAGATTTATAAATCACCCGTTAGATACGCCTGATCTCAGCTTCAGTAAATTAGTAGCAGTATTAGTAGATCCAGAGATCACCCATTAGGTAGGCCATATCTTAGGTATCAGTATTAGTAGACTCAGTTATCAAAAATCTAGTTATTAGAATTCAGTATGCATTGTTACTACGATTTCAGTTATAGTTTATGCACTCATGCATGTATACTCATTTAATAGTCTCATATTATCCAGTCAGTATTGTTCATGTATGTAAAACCTTGCATTTAGCCTTACCTGATCTAGCTTACCAATACATTCTCACGTACTGACGCATACTTTTCTCTTGCACTATGGTGTCTTATACCATAGGTTTAGAAGCAGGGGATCCAGAGCACCCTTAGCAGGCCAAATTCAGCCAGCAGCAGTAGACTTAGCAGTAAGTCCTCATCATTCAAGGATGTTTCTTGTTTTATTATTGCATTAAATTTAGAATTTCAGTAGATGAAGTTAGTTGGAGGATTGTCCTATCAACTCCTTATTCAGATAGTTTTGAGGTTTTCAGACTAGATGTTCAGACAGTTGCCTTAGTATTTTTGATACTTTATTCAGTTGTATTTTAGTTTTGAACCTTATGCCAAGTTTCTACTAGTTGTTTTCCGCATTTTACAATATATTATGCAGTTCTCAGTTACAGGTACCAAAAAAGGGTTAGCTTGTGGTCCTTCGGGTTCATAAGCACCATTAGCATCTGGGGTACCAAACTCAGAGTGTTACATGTCCTTACTGATTAAGTTTTATAATAAGTTTAAATTAGGGTAAAGTATAAACGAGCACTACTACTATAATGTAAATGGTAATGGGGACAAATATCCACCAAATTAAATATCTTTAAGTCTTCTTTCCAACTCAACCAACCGTTTATTAATCTACTTTCCAAGTTAAGGGTTATGGCCATTTTAATGAAGAAACTATCCATGCTGAAAAATTGAGGCTGTTGTACTAGGATTTGGCAGCTATAACAGGATGGCAACTATATATAATCCTATTGTTGATAGTTTTCAGTTCCAAAATTCAAAATTATCATTTTCCAAAGGCAACTTCTTCAGTTCCCATTAGTTTTCTACCTCAAGGTATGTTTTGCCATCAATCTAATGCTTGTTTGATTCAAAAATCCTTAGAATCATATAAGATTGACCATGGTGGTTGTAGACAGATAAAGTAGATGAAGTTTTATGGTGTTAAGTGAATTAATAGGTTGAAATCCCTTGAATTTGAGTTAGTATTGATAGATTATGTTTTTGAGACTATAAATTGATTTAGCCACTTTAAAATATAGAGATTTTTAATTGAATGAATGATAGAACTAGTGGATTTAAATTTCTAAAGTATTTATGTAATACCCCACATTTTTGGGCTAGTCTTTGAACCATCATTCCTACATGTATGATCTATAATTTAAATTATTCCCATGAAAATATAAGTTTCATGATCTTTACCCTTATGTTTGATTTGACTTTGAGGTGAAGAATGTTCATAGTAGTCACTTAGAGCCTAGTGAAGCTAAGATCCTTTGATTCCTCCAAGGTTTGATATTCGATTCTACAAGGGTCAACTTTAAACGTGTATAACTTTTTATATACATGGAAATTTTCAGCCCAAGACCAACCAAATTATAGATAATTGAATTAACTTTTCAATGATACAAATTTTGTAAAAATCTGATAACCGAGTAAAAAGTTATTGCATTTTTCAGGTGAGGCAATAAGTCGATGCAATCTTGATGCGTCGCATTGACTGCGCCCGACACGAAACCTGACGCGGAGCCAAAGCTGTTTTATATGCTAATTCAATTCCAAAAGGTCCTAGGGTCACTTTGGGCAATTCCCCTCACCCAAATTCATCAATAACATTAAAATTCAGCCCCCAAAAGCATTAGATACATCCTCATTCATCTTTTTCTCTCCAAGAAAACCTAGCCCCTCAAGAACACCCAAGAACTCCATCAAATTTCTTTGGAGATAGTCAAGAATCAAAGCTTCCTAATTCAAGAACTTCAAGAAGAAGATTCAAGAACACTATTAGAGATTCAACAGTTTAAGCTTTTACATTCAATTCATCAAATCCAAACTATGAAGGTATGTGGGGTTTGAACAAGGACAAATATTTCATTCTTGTGCCCAAAAACTTAAATTTTATTAAAGACTACATGATTTGCAAGTTTGGGTTTATACCCAAATTATCTAGTTTTGAGTTATGAATTTATAAATGAGTTAAGCCTTGAATTGCATGTTTATATCACCTATTGATGCTTTGAATTGAAGATTATTATCATGAATTGCACTTATCTTTTGATGAATTGATATTGTTGAATAATTTCAAGAATGATGTTAAGCATAAAGTTTCATTGTGAATTCTCATGATTTTTAGGGCATGAATTTTGAGCCTAAAGATTAAGTATTGATATTTTTAAAGAAGATCATGTTCTCAAAAGTTTTGATTATTAAGCCCATATCAAGAATGAGTTTGAGTTTTCAAGAAGAATATGGTCTTAATTTTTCCTCTAATAAATTTCTTACCAAAATTTAAAGAAAGTTGATGATTTGATCACAAGATTAGATAGAAATCCACATTATTCGTACAGTTTATGATCTAAAGAAAATAGAAGCATAATTGGTTTTCAATATAGACCCTTATGTTATTTTATGGTAGATTTCATAAAATTTTTGAGCAATAAGTATGGGAGTAGTATTTAGAACCGAGTTGGGTATGATTCTACGGTTTTATGCCCCAGAAGTATGTGCCACCATAGGTTTATGATTGCCCATAGTGGGCTAAGATAGTGATCACTTAAGTTAAGGTTCTATTTCGATGGAAAGTGTAGGACAACTCTCCTCAACGTGGGCAAGACGTTGGACTCCAATGATAACTCACATGGTTTATGTCGGTTAGAAGAAACTCTCAAAAGATGTCCCCTACTCTTGCCACAGTCTATTATTTTAAAGCCT
Organism: Capsicum annuum; assembly: GCF_002878395.1. Classification (NCBI taxonomy): domain Eukaryota; kingdom Viridiplantae; phylum Streptophyta; class Magnoliopsida; order Solanales; family Solanaceae; genus Capsicum; species Capsicum annuum. The sequence goes on along the minus strand of NC_061111.1, from coordinate 109,797,800 downwards.
TAAGATAAAAGCATATGTTTTGGAAGCTATAGTTTTAAGAATTTTGCAAGTCTTAAGATGAAGTATTTCCCTTACAGAAAGTGTTTTAAAGTACTTTCTTACTAGAAAAGGTTTTAGAAAACTAAGTGTGAAGGCTTACGAATTTATTTAGATTATGTTTTACAAAAAGATATTAGCTACAGTTTTTAGCTTTCAGATTTCAGATTTAAAGAGAAAGTTCTTTCTGCACTTAGACAGTATGATTTAAAGAAAGAACACAAGTACAACTTTTAGAACTAAATGTTATAACTCACTAGATTTATAAAGTATGATTTCCTTCTTATTATCTCAGATTTCAGTATTTTTAGATATTCCAGCTTATGTGAGTCATTTACATTTAGCATGTATTATTTTTCTTATAAATTATGATTATGAGATGATGTTTTACTTATGCATTTCACCCCTATATACTCAGTATATACTCAAAGTGTTGATCCACTTATATGTCTATGTCCTACATTGCCTCATAATATAGGTACAAGTTTTTAGTATACATATTCAGACTCAGACAGTTGCAATTCTTGCTAGTTAGATGATGAGTCCTCCTACTTTAGAACTTCAATTAGATTTATTTATGTTTTTACTTTCTTAATCATATGTATTGAATAGTGATAGTTGGGGTCGCGTCCTAGCTATCTATAGTCAGTATAGTAGAGGCTCCATAGATGTCAATTAGAGTTAGTCTTGTAATTTCAGTCCTTTTTTTTCAGACTTCACCAAAATGTAAAGTTGTATCCGTATTATATCATTATGTATTCAACTATTATTATATTTCCGCACAGTAAACTCAATAGTTATTTCATATTTATTCAGTTTCTTAATAGTATGCTAGTTCATGGGTTAGCTTGAGATTACTTGTGATCCTAAGCACTGCGTGACATGTCAGGATAAATTTTTAGGGCATTACAAACTTGTTATCAGAGCACAAGGTTCAAGTGCTCTAGGGTGTCTGTGAAGCCGTGTCTAGTAGAGTTTTGCAGAAGAGTACGGAGATGTCTGTACTTTTCTTCGAGAGTCTACGAGGCATTTAAGAAAAAATTCTTTTCTTTCCTACTCTAGATCATGCAGTAAAGTTATTTTCTTAGAATCTCCTATCTATTTGGGTATTACCCCAAAATTCCTCATTCTATGTGTTATTCTAGAGATAACATAATTAGTAAGTTTTAGTTCCTCCCAGGTGATGCCTTAAGATGTACTAGCAAAAGTTTTAGAAGTCACACAAAGGGCTTGAGGGGAGCTCTCTACTGTGTCTTAAGTCCCTCAAGTTGAAAGTTGATGTTCTCATCCTTATGAGTTGTTCAGTTGAGACTCAATTAGATATGTATTCAGATTTCCCATTAACCCTTTCAATATAGATAATTCTCATGATAAGAAATAGTGTAAACCTAGATTGTTAAGTGTAGTGTGTATTCGAGGGATATTATGAACTTCAGTGTTATGATTTATGAATAGTAGAACCTTATAATAGTTGGAAGTATAGGTATAGAAGAGTAGTGAGATGAAAAGTGGGAATGACGATTGATAGAAAGTATAGAGATAAATTTATGCATGCTATAGATTTTGCATTATACTGATATGTCCTTCTGTGTTAGTTTAGTGGAAGGTAGAGAATGCATTATTAGTTAAGGTGAATTGTTGTTTGCTTGAAGTATGGAAGAAGTTATTGATGGTAATTATTGTGTTAGAAAGGTATAGCTTATTAATAAAGTATTTGGTGGTTGAGTATTATTAATATAGGCTTCCCTATGTAAGATTTGTTGATTCTTTAAGAGATATGAATGTAATTTAAGTGTATGGATAAGTAAATAGTCGTAATGCATAGAAGTAGGATGTGCTAGTCGATTTTAATAAGGTATACCATAGGATCATGATCAATTATTGTTGTTATGAAGTTCTAGTGGACTAGTGTTTCTTGATGTTTTATTCTATAGATTCCAAGTAAGATTAGTATGTGAGGTGGGCTATTAAATCATGTTTAGCACTAGACATTCAGTTTGAATAGTTGTTGGTCATCGGGGTGGATGTAATCATTTCTTGGTTAGTGATGCTAGTTATATGGAAGTGATCTAGTAGGCTTGAATAGTATGTGCAAGAGATTAAGTCCATTTTGATTCGTAATTAAGTATGATGTTGTATGTATGATGAAGAAGTATTCCCAAGGTGATATGGGGTTGCATTATTTTCCAAAGTTATTATGTTTTGTGTGGTTAGTAGTACTGTTGAGTTGCTAAGAGGAATGAGACTAATTATATAGTATATGATGTTCTTGATAGCTAAGTTAAGGAGTTATGGGTAGAAGATGTTGATTCCTTTTGGTATGATCTTGATTCTCGTGGTTTAGAAATTTAAGCTTAGAGATGTGATATTTAGTGAGCTATGACAAAGATTTGTATGGTTTATTAAAGGTTGGTGATATCTATGTTAAGTGTTAGAGTCTAAGTTTGAATCCTTGAAGATTAAGCAAAGAGAAATAAGAGTTGAAGCTCTAGATGGTTTGAACTTAGGATATGGTGACACCCATAAAGATTTTAAGTTAGTAAGTGTTCAAGTTAGTATATGATAACTATGGGGCTATAGAAAGATAAAATTGTATTTCAGAAAGAAGTACTAGCAGTGGGTTTTACACTTTTAGGTATAGTCTTTTGGGTTAAGTTCTATTATTTACATGTATTGTTATACCCCCGAACTCTAGAGTAAAGTGGTTGTATTTTAGTTAGAGTTTAGTAAAGAGGTTCCACAGACTTAGAATGATTTCTTAAAGCTAAGAGGGATATGATAGGATAAGTAACCAAATCAGCTTCTCAGATTCTAGTAGTGCTGCTCGTGTAGGAGGAAGATGCTCGACTCATTCTCATTTCAGTACTAGTACTTTAGTCATCGCGATATCTAATCATGCCTTACGTATCAGCTCTATGATCATAGTTCTGTTCATGCATATCATAGAAAGTCATGAACTCTCCTAGTACCTAGTATGAGGAGATCTAGGTCATTCAGCAGTGCGAATCATGTTCCAAAAATTTATTAACTCCAAGCTCAGGTCATACAGCTCATAACACATGTACTTATGCCTTATAGTATGCTCAATTCTCATAACTCATGCTACACTCAGCAAAATTTAGATTATGTCATGTATATCCGCAGTTTAAATCTCTTGATGAACCCATGATGTTGATTCTATATTCCTCAGGCCTTAGTTAAGTGTCAAGTTATGTATAGTATCCTTCTATGCTTCAAGGTCTCATCTTTTAAATTTTCAGTTACTCTTTCTTATGTAATGATAGTGGTGATGGGTAAATATTTCTTGTTGATGAAAGATCATGGTATGCTTTTTTTAGCTAAGGCCATAAGTGTGAAGTAAGATTGAGGCCGAGTCTTTGATACATGTTGTGGTTAGTTGAAATCTTTGTGTGTATATTCTTGGGGTAGTGCGCAGGAGTTGTTGTGATAAAGTTTTAGAGAATATAAGGAATATGTTATTATGGGTGTTTGTTTAGATGTTTATATGTTTTTATAACAATAGTCTTGAATGTCATGTTGGTATAAGTGGGTGAATATAGTGAGCATTAGTTTTTGACCTTTTCGACCTTAAAATGTAAATCCTTAAGTGAATTCATGATCGGGGTTATCAATAGCACATCTCGTGCTAGTTTTAGATTTTCAAGCGAGGTTTGAGACCTTTTTGGATGGTAAAACATGAGGCAATGCAATATGGCCGCGATGCATCATATATCACGTTGATAGGGAGCAACGCAATGCATCGCATATTGCATCGGTAGTCCAGTTCAGTTGTGGTGTTATATGTAGTACCCCATGATTTTGAGTTAGGCTTGACCATGGTGAGAGAACTGTTTAGTTTAGACCTTAGTAGATAGGTTCATCAATGCACATATGAGAATTAGAAGCTGAATCAAGTGAGTATGGTTGTTAAGAGGAATAGTATAGTTGAGGGAGTATTTGAGCAAAGCTGCTAAGCTTGAAAGTAAGAAGTTGCATTGCCTAAGGCCTAGAAATTCTAACCTAGCTTATAATCTAAAAGTCTATGTTTCAAGCAATAGAGTTGTATCAATGTTGTGATTCCTTAGTCATATGTCTTGTTCAAATCATGCCCAAAATTCTTTGCTCCCAAATGTTAATAGAATTTTGTAGAAGAATGCTGAAGAAATACTCCATTTGTGTATAGGCAGTCAGTATGATCCAGTTCATATATCTTGCAATCTTGTTTAGCAATTAATCAGATAATCTCCTATAGATTCCAAACTTTCCACCTAGTCTTGCTATCCGCAGTCTCATATGTATGTCAATTCCAAGAGGTAATGTGTTTTTGTCCATGTAAATATGAATTCAGCTCAGTTCATGCATCAGTTTCAGTTTAAGATATTAAGTCATGATTCAGTTCATAAGTATCCTCTGTATCATCTCAATCTTTTCCTAGAAGTTCAACCAAATCAGTATCATTCAGGGACGAATGATCCCGGGGGGTATGTTGTAATACCACAAGTTTTCATGTCATAAACCTATCATCTTTTTCTCGAAAAATTAGATCCAGCGTAAAGTAATAGTTACTCATAAGTTGACACTCTCATTTTTATCTCAACCATATAGCTATTTTTATGAGAATTCATGCACTCGTAAATTAGTTCAGTAGCTCATTATGTTTAAGATTCAGCTATTTAGTTTATTTCAGTTGTACATGATAACTTATAGCCTCAGATTCCTCAGTGTTTTCAGCTTAATTAATCATATTCAAGGACGAATGTTCCCAAGGGGGAGATAATGTAATACCCCATATTTTTGGGCTAGTCTTTGAACAATCGTTCCTACATATATGAGCTATAATCTAAATTATTCCCATGAAAATATGAGTTTCATGATCTTTAACCTCATGTTTGATTTGACTTTGAGGTCAAAAATGTTCATAGAAGTCACTTAGAGCCTAGTGGATCTAAGATCCTTTGATTCGTCCAAGGTTTGATATTTGATTCTACAAGGGTCTACTTTAGACATGTATAACTTTTTATATACGTGGAATTTTTCAGATCAAGATCCACCAAATTGTATATAATTGAATTATCTTTCCAACGATACCAATTTTGCAAAAATACGATAACCGAGTAAAAATTTATTGTATTTTCCGTGTGAGGCAGTAAGCCAATGTGATCTTGACGCGTCGCGTCGAGTATGCTCCGACACAAAACGTGACGTGAATCCAAAGCTATTTTACATTCTAATTCAATTCCAAAAGGGCCTAGGGTCACTTTGATCAATTCCCCCCAACCAAATTCGCCCATAACATTAAAATTCAGCCCCCAAAAGCATTAGATACATCCTCATTCATCTTTTTCTTACCAAGAAAACCTAGCCCCTTCAAGAACACCCAAGAACTACATCAAATTTCCTTCAATATAGTCAAGAATCTAAGCCTCCTAATTCAAGCACTTCAAGAAGAAGCTTCAAGAACACCATTAGAGATTCAAAAGTTCAAGCTTTTACATTCAATTCATCAAATTCAAACTATTAAGGAATATGGGGTTTGAACAAGGACAAATCTTTCATCCTTGTGCCCAAAAACTTGAATTTTATTAAAGACTACATGATTTTTAAGTTGGGGTTTATACCCAAATTATCTTGTTTTGTGTTATGAATTTATAAATGAGTTAAGCCTTAAATTGCATGTTTATCTCACCTATTGATGCTTTGAATGAAGATTATTATCATAAATTTCACTTTCCTTTTAATTAATTGATATTTTTGAATAACTTTAAGAATAATGTTGAACATAAAGTTTTGTTGTGAATTGTCATGAGTTTTAAAGTATGAATTTTGAGCCCAAAGATTAAGTATTGAGATTTTTAAAGAAGATCATGTTCTCAAAAGTTTTGATTGTTAAGCGTATATCAAGAATGAGTTTGAGTTTTCAAGAAGACTATGGTCTTAAGCTTTTCTCTAACAAATTGCTTACCAAAATTTAAAGAAAGTTAATGTTTTGATCCTAAGCTAAGATAGAAATTCACATTATTCGTATAGTTTATGATCTAAAGCAAAGAGAAGCATAATTGGTTTTCATTATAGACCCTTGTGCTGTTTTAAGGTGGATTTCCTAAAATTTATGAGCAATAAGTATAGGAGTAGTATTTAGCACGGATTTGGGTATGATTCCAAGGTCTAATGCCCCAGAACTACGTGCCACCATAGGTTTATGATTGCCCATAGTGGGCTAAGATAGTGATCACTTAAGTTAAGGTTCTATTCTGATGGCAGGGGTAGGACAACTCTCCCTATTGTGGGCAAGATGTTAGAATCCATGATAGTTCACACGATTTATGTCGGTTATAAGAAAATCCCAAAGTATGTCCCTTACTCTTAACACAATATATTGTTTTAAAGCTTTAATATAAACACATATCTTTTGGAAGCTATAGTTTTAAGATTTTTCCAAGTCTTGAGATGAAGTATTTCCCTTACAGAAAGTGTTTTAAAGTACTTCTCTACTTGAAAAGCTTTTAGAAAACTAAGTGTGAAGCCTCACGAATTTATTCAGATTATGCTTTACAGAAAGATATTATCTACAATTTTTTGCTTTTAGATTTCAGATTTAAAGAGTGAGTCCTTTCTACACTTAGACAATATGATTTAAAGAGAGAATACAAGTACAAATTTTAGAACTAAATGTTATGACTTACTAGATTTATAAAGTATGATTTGCTTCTTATTATCTCAGATTTCTTTATTTTTAGATATTCCAGCTTATGCGAGTCATTTATATTTAGCATGCATTGTTTTTTTTTTTAAATTATGATTATGAGATGATGTTTTACTTATGCATTTCACTCTTATATACTCAATGCATCCTCAAAGTGCTGATCCACATATATGTCTTTCTGTTACATTGTCTCATAATGTAGGTACAAGTTTTTAGTATGCACATTCAGACTCAGAGAGTTGCAGATTCCAGCAAGCAAGATGATGAGTCCTCCTACTTCGGGGACTTCAGTTAGATTTACTTATGTTCTTTACTTTCTTAATCATATGTATTAATTAGTGATAGATGGGGTCGCGTTCTAGCTATCTATAGTCAATATAGTAGAGGCTTCACAGATGTCAGTTAGAGTTAGTCTTGTAATTTCAGTCCCTCTTTTCAGACTTCACCAAAATTTAAAGTTGTCTCCGTCTTGTATCCTCATGTATTCCACTATTATTATGTTTTCACACAGTAAACTCAGTATTTATTTCATATTTATTCAATTGCTTAATAGTATGCCATTTTATGGGTTAGCTTGTGATCACTTGTGATCCTAAACACCATGTGACGTCTCAGAACATATTTTTGGGGTGTTAAAATTTATTTGAAGAGTAGTTGATTAATTACCCTTATATTAGATGGTTTAGACTTGGAAATATGAAAAAGAAGGAAGCTCATCTGTGGTATAGCTTACTTATGCAGAGCTTGGCACACGAGTAGGTTTTGGTTTATGAGTATTAGACTGTGGTTAGAATAGCTTTCATAATACAGATTTGATGGGAGATATTATGTTTAAACCTGCTGACATGGAGATTTGATGGATAAAACATAGGAATAATGTGATAACGACTTAATTGTGTGTTAATATGTTTATGTACGAATCCTTAAGTTTTTTTTTGTGTTTGTATGACTCCAGGGTGGATTGTAACATGAATTAATATAGATGGTGACAAGAAAATTGCATTAGCCTATAATCTAGTGATTCAACCTAATACCCTAAAAGGATGGATTTAATAATATGTGTGTTTGAAATATGTTTTGACATTTTTCTTATGATTATTAGATAAGGATAATTACTGGTTGATAGAACCCTTTGAAAATAGTATAAAAAGTTGATTGATTGAATAATTGGTTAATGGATAAGGGAGTTGAGCCTAGTTACATGTTAAAAGTAAGGTTTGCTAGATAATAGCAAAATTATAGGTCTTGATAGAAATAAAAAAAGGCTGGGATTAGTTAATGACATTATAGTTTTTGAACTAGAGTTTGAAATCCATTTGGCTAAATGTGCACTCCTAAAATAAATACTTGAATTTGATAAATGTGGCTTGATTATGGAATAAGCCATTATTTGGTCTTGGGAATGCTGTAATTAAGAAAAATGAATTAATAAAGACTGAATTATAAGTTGGTGGCTGTCCTTTAGGCATACTTGTGATTTTATGTGCTAAAAAATAATTGTTATTTACATGAAATGATTAACTTGAGTTTGATCAAGTTTTTGGAGTGTTTGTCAGCTTGTTGTGCATGTTCAAGAAAGTAAATTGTTGTATGATAGCTCAAGTGATAATAATATATAAGGAGGTTATATTAAAGACTTGTTGGCCGTACAAATATAATTTCTTATTCTCATTGTGACTGTGATTGTTGCCATATCTATTGTTATTGTGGATGTACCAATATTTAGACATCTTCACGGAATTATAATTATTATTATGTGATGTTTGGTATTTGGACATCTTCATAGTATTTTAATTATTATTGTGGAATGTCCTGACTTCTTGGCATCTTTAAGAGATTATAATTATTATTGTGGAATATACCGATATTTAAACATCTTAACGATAATTATTTTTATTATTGTAGGATGTATCAATACTTGGACATCTTCATGAGATTGGTTGATATAAGAATGACAAACACTAGGTGTCTATGATATTTGGTACATGGAAAAGTGTTCATCCCCTATCGGTTATGACAAGTGGGCAATCACAAGACCCTTAGCATGTGTATTATTGGTGAGTGTGACTGTTTCTTGAATGAATCCGATTTATTTATTATCTAATATTATACTTAATTCATTGAGTGGACCTATTTTATATGTTATCTAATATTATATTTTGTTCCTTGAGTGAACTAATTTTTTTGTTATCTAAAATTATATTTGGTTTCTTAAGTGAACCATGTATAATGATTGTTGACCTATTGATTGTTGGCATAATATATTAAACGAAATAGTTTGTCCTTCTTTTGTCCCAATACAGCTCCAAGGGAAACACCACTTGCATCATACATGATTTCAAACGATTTTGACAAGTCTGGTAAAACAATAATAGGGGCCCCAACCAGCTTTTCTTAAGGCATTTAAATGCCTTCAAGCAACCATCATCAAAGGAAAACTTCACTTCTTTCTCCAAAAGTTTGCAAAGTGGATTTGCAACATTCGAGAAATCTTTTATAAACCTCCGATAGAAGCCTGCACAACCAAGAAAACTATGCACTCCCTTTACTGAAATGGGAGGTGGTAGTTTCTCAATAACTTCCACCTTAGTTCGATCAACTTCTATCCCTTTTACTAAAATTTTGGGACCGAGAACGATGCCCTCATTTACCATAAAATGGCATTTTCCCTAGTTAAGAACCAAATTGAATTCAGCACATCATTGCAAGGCTATATTAAGGTTTTCCAAACACACCTCAAATGAACTCCCACCACAGAGAAATTATCCATGAATACCTCTATAGTGTCCTCCACTATATCTGGGAAGATAGACATCATGCACCGCTGAAAAGTGACGGGTGCATTGCATAGCCCAAATGGTATCCTTTTAAATGAAAAGTGCCATATGGACATGTGAATGTCGTCTTATCCTGATCTTCAGGAGCAATACATATTTGGTTTATCCAGAATCACCATCCAAAAAGCAATACCATCTCTTTCTGGCCAATCGATTAAGCATTTGGTCTATAAAGGGCATAGAGAAATGGCTTTTAGATTTCATAAATTTAGCTTGCGGTAATCCATGAACACTCTCTACCCAATCACAGGCTTGAGTAGAATCAACTCATTCCTTTCATTTCCAACCACAATCAGGCCCCCTTTTTTGGGCACGCATTGAATTGGGCACACCTATTTTCTGTCAGAAATAGGGTAAACTACTCTTGCATCAAACCACTTAATAATCTCCTTCTTAACCACCTCTTGCATTGGTGGGTTAAGACGGCACTGATGCTCTATGGTTGGAATACAATCTCCTCAAGTTGTATTTTATGCGTACAAATGCCAGGGGAATGCCAATAATATTTGCGATGGTCCATCCTATAGCTCTCTTGTGCCTCTGAAATATTGAAATAAGTGTGTTTACCTGTTGCTCATCCAAATCAGCCGAAATAATAACAAGTAGCATGTTTTTTTTGCCCACAAGTGCTCAGGCTGTTCTTTCAATTCCAACACCGGTGGCTCCTCAATGGATGGCTTGGCTGGTGGTGTTGGTCAATTAGAAAGGTCAAGGTCTAGCTTTTTAGGAGCATAAGGATATGAACCCATTCCTGACAAGGCACAAACAGTCTCTTCATACTTCTCAATGCCTTCACGATCAAAGTTCATCAAAACTGTGGCTAAAGGCTCGACAACAAGTTGCTCCTCTCTTGACACCTCCTGTTCATCCTTATAATACACATCAACTACTGAGAACACATGCATTTCTCTGCTGCTTCATTGATTTACACACATCAAATCGTACCACTTTATTATTCATCCTGAATAAGAGCTCATTTGCTCTCAAATCAATCAACACACAACCGATTGCGAGAAAATGTCAACCCAATATTCTGGGCACCTCAAAGTCTACCTCAAAATCCAAAATGATGCATTCTGTAGGGAAAGTGAAGCTGGCAACCTTCACCAAAACATCATACAAAATGCCAACAAGTCATTTTATTGACCTATCCGCCAGCACGAGTCGTATTTTGGTAGGTGTGAGATTTCCTAGAAACAACTTTCTATATATAGCCAGCGGCATCAAATTAATGCTTTCTTTGAGATCACATAATGCCTTGGAAAATTTCATAGTCTTATTGTACAGGGAATAGTGAATGCGCCTGGGTCTGGCTTCTTCTGCACCAAGGTCCTTGTAGAAATAGTGCTACAATGATGGAGATTATCCTCTAATTTATAGCTCACTGCTCTTTTCTTATTTATAATGTCCTTCATGAATTTAGCATGTCCTAGAATTTGTTCAAGTGCCTCTACTAATGGCACATTTATTGTCAATTGTTTGAGCATTGCCATGAATTTACTGAATTTTGCATCATTAATTTTCTTCTTCAATCGCTGAGGAAAAGGAGGTGGTGGTCTTGGGATAGTTTTCAACACTACTTCCTTTTCCTTTTCTTTCTCTTTTTCCAGAGCATCATTAGAATTATCCAGCTTCTCAGACTCCACTGGACCTCCTTCTTCTGGTTTATCATCAACTACCTTATTAACTACATATTTGCCCACAGAAGGGCCAGGTAATATCTTACCACTTCTAGTGGTAATTGCCATGCATGAGCCATCATTCCACAAATTTTAGACCATATTACTTGGTAACGTTCTGCTCTTCCTCTAGTTGAATGCTGCGGAGAGTTGGCTCATTTGCTGCTCCAACTGTTTAATTGCGGTGAAGTGTGAGTTCAACAACTGACTAATAGATAATAAATCAGTCTTCATGGTAGTCATACTAGAGTTGGTAGCTTCCACTCTATTCAACAACTTAGCCATCATGTCCTCCATAGATATCTTTTCAAAACTTGTTGTAGCAGCCTCACAATTTTCAAGAGGGACATAAAGCCTACTCCTAGCATTGTTGTTCCTCCAATTTATCTGCTCCCTATCTTTATAACCAGGCTTATCATAATAATTCCGACCTTAATTCCCTTAGCCATTGCCTCGGAAACCCCCCTGATTATTAACATAGTTCTCCTTAGAGTACCAGTTAGATGAGGGATCACTTACAGCCTGACCTTACTAGTGGTGGGGTATTGATACCCTTCCAATTGGGTTACAGATTGGACCCCAACTCAGCTATAATAGCTTATTAGGGGCATGTCAGTTAGATGACTACTTCCCACAGTTACAGTCACAGTCTCAGTAATAGAACTTAGATAGTTCTACAGAATTCAGGACTCTCAGACACAGTCACCTAGCTCAGTACAGAACTCAGCTAGTTCCATAAGAAAATAGGACTTTCAGACAAAGTCATTCAGATAATAGTATATCACTTATACGAAAACTTATATTATCAGTATTCAGATTCAGTGATGTCATAATCTCAGTTACATTTCATGTGTTTATGCATGTGTTTTCACGTTTATGTTATTTAGTCAGTTAGTATTGCTCATGCATATAAACCCCTTGCTTTCAGCCTACCTCACTTGCATACCAGTATATTTAATCGTACTAGCGTATTTGTGATATGGTATTTTATACCATAGGTTCAGAAGAACAAGCTCTAGAGCATCCTTAGTAGATCAGACGTTCAGAAGCCAGACTAGTAGTGAGTCCTCATCATTCAAGGATAGCATAATTATTTTATTACTTTATTATTTCAGTAGTTCGGAGTTAGTTGGGGACATATCCCATTAACTCCATAGTTTTTAGACAGTTTAGAGGCTTCCAAATTATAGCATGTTCAGATAGTTATTTCAGTCATTTTGGTATTGATATACCATATTTTCCAGATGTTATGTTTTATCAAATTTTTGAACCTTATGGCCTTTTAGCCTTTTATTCTACATTTATACAGTATGTTATGTAGTGCTCAGTTATAAATATCAGTCATGGGATAACTTATGGTCCTTCGGGGTTATGAGCATCGTGTGGCATTTTGGGTACCAGATTCTGGGTATTACATCCACGTAGCCCGCGTTAGTACTTATGGCACGGTATTGATACCCTTTCAACTAGGGTTACAAGGTGTACATCAATTAGCTCAATTTAGGGCATGTCAGTTAGATGATACCTCCGACAGTCTCAGTTCAGTATTCTGTACAAATATCAGTACAGGATTACTTGACCATAACATACATTTCATCAGTTATTTAGTTACCACATTTCAATATTTCAGTTTATAGACTAATTTAGTATCATGTTATATGCTCGTTCATGCATTCTCAGATTTTACAGCTTTCACGCATTCATGCATCAATTATCTCATGCTACTCAGTTGGTCATTATTTTATGCACATGAACCTATGTATTTCAACGTCACCTTATCTCATACACCAATAAATTTAATGTAATGATCATATACTTTTCTTCATGCTATGATGCCTTATATCATAGGTTCAGACATTCAGTTTCCTGACCGCGCTTAGACAGTTCTATTTATCAGCAACAATAGTTGTGGGACACCTCATATGACGAGGACCTTTTATGTTAATTTAGTACTTCCACATTTCTCTTAAGTGAGTTCAGTTTGGAGTTAGTTTGGGAATGTCTTGTTAACTCTTCAGTCAATTAAAGGTTTTCAGATATTTTCAGTCATTTAGACAGTTAGTCAGTTTATCAATTATTTGTTCATTCTTTTAGTATGTCATCAGACGTTAAGAATTATAAATTAAATTGTATTTTTAGTATTTGAACCTTATGAATTTATTCAGTTATTTCTGCATATGTTCATTATCAGTATATATTTAGTGCTCATAATATGTACCAACGCATAGGTTAGCTTATGGTCACTTGTGATCGTAAGCGTCGTTATCGCAATCAGGGCTAGACTCGGGTCATGACAAGTATGTGCAACCATATATAGATAATAAAGAAAACTTGGGATATATTGAGCCAACATATAGTGGAGCTATAGTTCCTCCTGTTTTACCCCCTGACATTAAGTTTGACATCACGAGTACAATAATCTTGCTCCTAAATATAAAGGGTGTGCTTGCAGGTCTACCTACAGATTATGAAAACTTACACCTTACCAATTTTCTAAGTATCTGCAGTTCATATAAAAATCTAGGGGAGAATCAAGAAGCACTCAGGCTAAGGCTATTCCCCTTATTATTTCCAAGAGAAGTATTTTTATGGTTAGGGGAACTGTCAAGAGGCTCTATCACTACATGGAATAAGTTGTGCAAGCAATACTTGAACAGGTTCTTTCCTCTATCCAGGATGTTATAGCTTAATGACGAGATCAATAATTTTAGGTAGTTGCTGTCAGAGTTTATGTACGAGGCATGATTAAGGTTCAAGAATAAGCTGAGTATGGTGACCAACCAATAGTTATTAGGGATGAGTTTATTAGAGATACTCTACAGAGCCCTGACCATCAGCTCTAGAGCTATGACAAACACCATATCTGGAGGACCTTTTATGAGACTACACTAAGATGCAACTTTAGAGATATTAGATAAAATCTTACTGACTAATAAATGGTGGCAAACACAAGAGGCTGAGAAGGGATCTGGAATATATGCTATTGGTGCATCTTGCGACCAAAATGTGGCTGATGACTGATGAGGGGTGAATATACCACTTATTTATACTTAACATTCTTGCATACTACTATGATTTACATGTCTAAGTGAGACACATTTTTGATCAAATGTACTAATTCTCATATTTTGTAGGTGTACAAGAGCTTAGAAGAAAAGAAGCAAACTTGACCTAAAAAGGATCAACAAGGGAATTAAAGTGCAAGCTGAAGCAAGATCAGGATCTAGCCCTCAGTTATCGCGATCGCGGGTGTTAGCCAATGATCGCAGTGAGTCAAGCTAATCAACCTACTGTGATCATGATGGACTAACCACGATTGCAGTGACTGCGATCGTGCTCAATCTTTCACGATTTCGTAAGAGCATAAAATGGCCCAAGGGCAGAGGCATCATTTTGACCAGCAAACCCCAAATCTTATTTAAGGCTCAAAACCCATTCATTCTAGGGGATCCATAATTTTATTACCTATCTCCCATTCTTAGTTTAGGGTTTTTGTAATTTCTTAGTGCTTGGAGCAAGACTTGTACTAAGTTTGAGCTAACAAGACATTAGAGTGACTTTTAACTATAGATTTGGCTTCACCCATTGAAGATTAATTGGATTCTAAAGTTTGGTTTGCCCTCTCTTTATTCTCTTATGGATAACTTTGATGTAAATATTGGTTTTTTTGTGTTTATTATCATTATGAGTTTCTAGATCTACCTCATGGGATTAGCTTGATTATGGTGCAATTATGTGTGGGTTGTGATATTTTTGTGTAGATTTGAGTTTGTTAATGATGGGTTCTATTATTGCTTGTTTAAATTTCTTAGTATTTGATTGGTAGAAGCCCCAAACATCCAAATGGGTTTGACGGGTGAAAGCTTCAAAATCTAGAAAGCTCAAGGCCATCTTTGAAAGAAGGGTTTAGGTGAACTTTAGGAATCCATATCATTCTTGAAATAGGGATATGGAGACCAAAGAAATAATAGATAATTATGTGTATAGTTTTCTAATATATCACCATCTTAGAAATAAGGGTGGTTATGAAGTTAACTATACTATGGGTATCATCCTAGAAATAGGGATGCCTTGATTGAGGTATTGGGTGGTTTTGATTGACACACTTGTAAGGTGATCGAAAGAGCCAATAGGTGAAATCCTTGTGGTTTTGTTGAAAAACTAGCTTCAAGGACATTAGACCTAGCCTACCATATCATCAATGGTTAGAATTCATATTGAATTATCATGTCCCCATGCACATCTTGCCCCTAGGAAAGTATAATCCCAAGATCTGTTCTAATTGATTACACTCTAACTATTCTTAGTCTTGAGTTAGTACCTTAGAAGCCCAAGATTTGCATTCGTATTTGACACAATTGAAAACCCCCAAAACTATTTTGTACCATAGGTTTGAATTTTTGCAAGCACTTCTATGTTGAATTTACTCAATCGCCACTCATATTGTTCCTCAAGGATTCGACCCCGACTTGTCGGGTAAATATACTGACAATTATCACCTAACACTAAATTGACATGTATGTTGAGAGTTATCAAAAAATAGCATCGTTGTCGGGGAATAATTTGGTGTATTGAGTTAGTTTTGAATTTTAGCTTCCTTGCTTAAATTCGATCTTGTAAATATTTGTTAGTTATTTTCTTTTGTTTCTTATTTTATATAGATATTTAGTTCTACTTATTTGTTAATATGGCATCATGGAACTAATATGAATTTGGTGATTGGAAGTCATACCTCGATGAGCCATGTCCATATTATGATGGACCCCACTTTTGGTGAGATTGTAGATATGCTCACCAGGAAGAGATGTGTGCACCATCTCAACCCTCTTAGGATATGATTGTTCCTTATGTGGTGGTCGATATGGACATCAGAATCATTGTCCAAATTCCCTTCCCCCCGTTATGCTAATCTGATTTCTAGTTCTTCTTATGATTTTCATAGGTCTTATGAGAAGGAAAGAAAGAAATGAAGCATGAGAAGTAGTGTTATTGAAGCAATACTTCAACGTATATTAGAATTGACAATAATGGCATAGGAGTAAGCAACCATTATACACAAAGAATTCAGAGAAAAATTCAAGAAAATAGAAGATGTGGGCATGAAAGTTAATACTTCAAACACTACAACCATGCCCACTCTTCTAAATGATCTTGATATTGAAGAATCCTTGATGATTTCCCAAAAACCCAAGATAACATGAGAGATAATGCCAAAAAGGAGGAAATAGTACTAGAGTTAGAAGAAGAAGCCAAGAAAATCCCTTATCCCGACTCTAGTCCATTTTGGGGTGAGGATTCCAAAATTGAGACAACTCCAGAATTTGGGAAAAGACCTCATTCTAACCATTTCTCAACATTAGGTGCTATGGTGTTGATGACAATCAATCCATCCAAGCAAGTATTGAAAGATGGTGAGAATGAATTATTTTCTTACATCCCAGAGTTTGTCTTCCAAAAGGGTATACTAAGACCCTAATATTAAAGGCCAAAAAGCTTAAAGATTTATGTCCAATTAATGGCTTTCCAAGATTCTCACCATTTCTCAATGAGCCCATACGAAAGTTCGATGCTAAATTAGGAAAATGGTTCTAGTCTTCTAAGTGGCATGATAGAACTTTCATCATCATGCCTTTACATTTGCCCAATGCACCTCAAATATGCAGTGATAGAAAATTGGCCAGGAAATTCAAATCCTCTAAGTGGAGATACAAATAAGAATGAGAGAAGCGTCGCACCGTGATGTTAAAAGAAGAGATTGATAGGAGGCAACCCATCGTTTTCATAGTTGTATCTTCACTTTTGAACAAATCAAAGAATTTTAATGTTATGTAGGTGCCTTGAGGCAGGTTGGAAGACATAAACAAGGGAAAACTAAGTTTGGAAGTATAGCAGCCATGCAGAAAAATAGGGCAAAATAGAGGAGTATATGGCCTCAGGTACCGCGATCGCGGGCCACTGGCCGTGATCGCGACACCGCATCGCACTAGTAAGGCTGCAATTGTGCCTCTCTATCCAGATTTGAACATGGTTATCAATACGGTTTCAGGGAGCCCTTTAACCCTTCTTGTGCTTTTAAATTATGTAGTGAGGTCACTACAAGTCGTATAGTTGGGGATGTGGTCCTATCCTTATGTGTATTCATTGGTTTGCAATACTCGAACATAGTTCATTCAAAGAGTGAAATTTTTGTAAATTGATTGTTTTTGTTTTTAGTTGTCTATTTCTTTTAATAAAAATATTGGACAAGCCTTTCCCTATGATAGATTGACTGACATCATTCTTAAGGGATAAGCGTCATGCCAGGGTTTTGATCCATGGATGCAAGGGAAGTCTGAGTACCTATAGCATTGGAAATTTGGGATTGCACTCAAACCATTGGTGAAGTCTGAGCAACCATATGGGTGATTTTCCTATATTGAGCTACAATATGAGACCAAGGCTTGGGTTGTTGCCATGGTTAAAAAAATTTGTATGGTGAAAATGCAAAGCGAACACCCCCTCCATAAAAATATTTTGAAAAATCAAGGGCATAGACATTAGCAATATTGCAACAATTCTTTTTCTCTTTTTGTGACTCGAAATCTTTAACTTATGAAAAGTGGTAGATACTTTATTTTTTTCTCTAGAGGGAAGGGCAATTGATCTTTCTTTTTGAGTTTGCATGCCATGTGTGATGAGCTATTTGTCTAAATCAAATGTGTACTTGTACAATCTAGAACTTTCTCCACTAGTCTCTCAAGGATAACTTTGATTGTACTTGGTTGGGAGATGATCTTTGGCCATCTTTATGACTTTGGAAGACCGCCCTAGCGTATAAAGCCTACCATTTCATAGATCTTATCCCTAATCACCCACTTTGAGCCTTTGGACCTTTCTTTGACAAACACATTATAAGTCATAAAACTTTCTCTTATCCCTCTTTTGAACCCTATCATCTTTGAACTTAATAGCGTAATTTGAGGATAAAAGCCTAAGTTAGGGGTGGTGAAGTGTGGAAGAAGTAACTTTGGGCCACAACATTGTAAGTGAGTGCCTACGAGCTTAAACATTGAGAACAACTGTAGCAGAAAAAGAAAGGATCCAACAAAGGAAAGAAAAACATGAAGTGTGCAAGAAAAAGAAATGAAAAACAAACGTATGTAGCAAGAAAATAAAAGAAGGGACATGTGTAAAGAATGAAAACAAAAAAAGTGACCTATGATTAAAAAAAAGGATAGAATAGTGGATGTAGATGTTTAATGAGGGTAAAGCCTTGATGTTCCTAAATGATATCCTACCCTACTCCAAAACCTACATTACAAGCTCAAAAAACCCTTCGTTATCTCCAATCTTGTGTATTCATTATAGTGGTCATTGAAAATAAGGGCAATCCTATGGCATGGTACTTATTAACATCGAGAGTTCTTGATAGATAGATAAAGAGAGAGAGAGAGAGAGAGTTTTGCACTTAAATTCCTTGTTTCATATTTGATAACTTGGTGTGTGGAATTTTCTTTCTTGTGAGAAGGCATGTAAACAAGAGGTGGGTAATCTTGTCATCTCCTAAAAAATGAGGCAAAAAAGGTATAATGTGGTTGAGTTCAAAGAGGCATCATTTTAGAGTATTAGTGATTATTGAATGATTGCTCTTTGAAGTCTTTTGCATCTTTAGTTATTGCATTTTATGTTGAGGGGTATCGGAAGAATAGCCTTGCCCATGTTTGATGAGCAACTTTTCATAGTAACTAAGCTTGAAGTCATTGTGACGATTTAGTTATCTAAGTGGGCATGAATGCACATTTTCCCATGATAAAGAATAGTGTTGCTTAAGGATAAGCAAGGATTTAAGTTGGGGATGTTGATGAGTGGTAAATATACCACACATTTGCACATAACATTCATGCACACTACTATGATTTTCATGTCTATGTGAGACATATTTGTGATTAAATGTACTAATTCCCATATTTTGCAGATTTATAAGAGCTGAGAAGAAAAAAAGCAAACCTAAAAAGGTTAAAAAAAGGGAATTGAAATGCAAGAGCTGGACAGACTGAAGCCAGATCAGGATCTAGCCCTCAGTAATCGCGATCGCGAGCATTAGCTTATGATCACAGTAAGTCAATCTAGTCGACATACTACAATCATGATGGACTAACCTTGATTGCAGTAAGTGCGATTGCGATCAACCTTCTATGATTGTGTGAGAGCAAAAAATGGCCCAAGGGCAGAGGCATTATTTTGACCAACCGACCCTAAATTCCATTTAAGGCTCAAAACCTATTTATTCTGGGGGATTCATTATATTATCACCTATCTCCCATCCTTAGTTTTAGGTTTTTTGTAATTTCTTGGAGTTTGGAGCAAGACTTGTACTAATTTTTAGCTAATAAGACATTAGAGTGACTTTTAAGTGTAGATTTGGCTTCACCCATTTAACATTCATTGGATTGTAATGTATTGTTTTCCCTCACTTTATTCTCTCATAGATAAATTTGATGGAAATATTGGTTTATTTGTGTTTATTATCATTATGAGTTGCTAGATCTACCTCTTGGGATTATGTTTGATTATGGTGCAATTTTGTCTTGGTTGTGATATTTTTGTGTAGATTTGAGTTTGTTAATCATGGGTTCTATTATTTCTTGGGATTTGATGTCTGAAAGCCCCAAACAACCAAATAGGTTTGATGGGTGAAATCTTCAAACTCAAGAAAGTTCAAGGCCATCTTCAAAAGAAGAGTTTTTGGTGAACTTTAGGAATCCATATTATCCTTGAAAGAGGGATGTGGATACCAAAGAAAAAATAGACAATTATGTGTATAGTTTTCTAAGCTATCACAATCTTATACATAAGGGTGGTTTTGAAGTTAACTATACCATGTGTATCATTCTAGAAACAAGGATGCCTTGATTGAGGTATTAGGTGGTTTTGACTGATACACTTGTTATGTGCTTGAAAGAGCCAATGGGTGAAATCCTTGTGGTTTTGTTGAAAAACTTGCTTCAAGGACATTAGACCTAATCGACCATATTATCAATGATTAGAATTTGCATCGAAATATCATGTTCCCATACATATCTTGCCCCTCGGAAAGTATAATCCCAATATCCATTCTTATTGATTACACTCTAATCGTTCTTAGTCTCGAATTAGTCCCTTAGAAGCCCAAGATTTGATTTTGCATTTGACACGACTGAAAACCCCTAAACCATTTTGTACCACAAGTTTGAATTTTAGCAAGCACTTTTATTTTGAATTTCCTCAATCGCCACTCACATTGTTCCTCATGGATTCAACATTAACTCTTGTTGTGTAAATATATTGACAACGACCACCTTACACTAAATTAATTTGTAATTCGAGTGTTATCAATGACACAATAGCGCAAGAGATTACATTGCTAAGAACTGATCTTGGGGTACTAACAAAGAAGCTTGCGACAATGACTTTTGAGAAACTAAATGCAGTAGTAGCATGTAAGGCCCTACAAAGTTTCCTCGTAGTTTGAGTCGTATGGCGTGTCAAGTGAGGCGTGATTCCGACCCTAAAAGATTGAGACGTTGCTTCCTAAATGAGTAACATATTAACCATATAGAATTTCCCTAATTTTTACTTTTTACCACGTGGGAAATCTGATAAGCTTTCCATCGATATAGGATTTGGCCAAATCGGACACTCGGGTAAGAAATTATGGCCAATTTAAGCCTTAGCTGTAAAACTGCACCATTTAGGTGATTTGCGCGGCGTGGAGATGGTTGATTTAGCAATTTTCAATTTCCAGTGGGACTCCGCGATTGTGGCGCGTCGCGGAGGAGTCCAAGATCCCAACCAGTGGGAAATGTAATGGCTCTGCATTTGCGGAGGCTGCCAATTTCTCAATTGTCAAATTCCAGTAAGCCAGCGTGTCGCGGAGGCCAGTGAAATCGGGTTCCAGTTTAATTTTTCCTCTTTCGCACAGATGTTTAAAAGGGCATTTTGAACTTTTTGCCAAGCCTATAAAATCATGGAAACACTAAATCAAAGCCATTTACAAGCATCCTATAAGGGTTTTCTCAAGCTTTCTCTCAACAAAAATCCTAAATATCTAAAACTTCTTCCATGAATTTCAAAAATCCACCATGGATTTTCTAAATTGAGTCAAGATTCAAGGTTCCCAAATCAAAGACCTCAAGATCCCTTATTCTAGAGCAACAATGGAGTTCCAAAAGTGAAAATTCACCCAAAGCTTCTAATTCAAGGTATGTGGGATTTTGAACTTGGGTAACCCTTTCACCCTTGTACCCAAAATGTTTATTTACATCATGATTTTGCTGAAATTATGAGGTTTTTACATGAGTTTGAATTGGGGTTTTCACCCATATTTATTGAATGCATTATTTTGATATTTCTCATGAATTCAGAGTTAAATGGCATGATTTCTACATGTTTTCTTGAGTTTTTACCGCTGGATAAACCCTATAACTTTACTCCTTGAGAAGCTTATATTTGAAATGCTGAGATATTGAAGCATATGACTACATTGAGATTTTGAGATGAATTGCTGAAATTTCCAGATTTCCACATGATTTATGAATCTATATGCTATATATTATGCTTTTGATAAGCTTTAACTTGAAATTGAACTATGGGTTAGTAAGCCTATTCGAGACTTATAAAATTATGAACTCTCGTGCTATAAGCACCCATGATTTGAGTATTTTGAGATGGTTGAAAAATGGAATTGACCTAATGGTCTAAAAGCTTTGAAATCCACTTTACTATACGAGATTATTGATTTCTTAGATTTTTACACATTTAGGAAATTTATAAAATAAACATTTTGAAACAATTTTCAGAATTTCTGTGTTTTCTTAGTACGCAAACCTTATCAGTACCTCATAGAGGTAGCGAAGCTATTTCTTAAAGACATGACACCTAAGAAAATAAACCAAATAGTATAGAGGGGAGCCCCTGAAATCAACAGTGGACACCCCTTAGATAACTCCCTAAATAATGCAGTTGTCTAATAAAGAAAACCTTTCACAATAAAGCTAAACAGGCTATAATAAAGCAAAACAAAAGGGTATCTAAGTGTTCAACCATCACCTATGATGTTTCGAGGCAGGTTTGTTCGTAACCTTTCACTACAACAAATCAGGTAGGTTGGTTGGCAATCTTGAACCCCCAATGCAGAGCATTGCTTAATACTTCTGTAACTTTCCAAGATGCCGTGCAGCCACGCCGCTTTCAATACAGCCAGGAACCCACACAACCTACATTTTGAGAACAAAACTAGATGATGCCATGAAATGGGAGTGTCATTATCCCATAGTAGATCTTTATTCTCTCATTTATCTTTATCATGCCAAGGGGATCAGCATCCACCTTGTAGGCACATAGAGAAGTGCAGATCTGGATGAAATAGCCATCTAATCTGTAACAGCCAGCCAACCAACAGGATGTGCAAGTTGCAACTTCTTCATGTAATTAAACTCCAAAAAACACCAAATGATTCAAACAAAAAAAGAAATACTTTAACCTAAACATCTCATACAATAAAAAATAAATACTTGAACCTAAACATATCTTAGGGCTAACTGTATTAACTGGCCGGTAAAAGAGACCAGATTCTATATGGAATTTAATCAGCTGGTAGTCTATTTTCTGAATTAAACACTATTTCATTCCTTCTTTACCCATAAAGGAAGTTCTGTATCAATCCTATACACCTTCAACACTAATTATGGGATTACAATGGGTATATTGTTTCTTTTTGTAACATTGAGACATTTAAACAACACTGCTCAAGCGTAAAACAAACTTACTTTTATCCAGGCATAAAGTAATCTTCTGTAGGAAGTTCAACGCTAACAAACTACAGCTAGTTCTAAATAGTTTCTGTAGGACTATCTTATGCACAACAATTTTAAGCCTTTTTCTCAAATTGTTTTTCTCAATTAGACAAATTAATTCATTTTTTGCTAATAATCTAATGTAAAAACTGAATATAGTTAAATTGGAAAGCAAAAATGAAAAACAACACTAAGTAATTCACATTTTTTTCAAACTAGTACCTAGCACATATAATACAAAAAAGTGTATGCTTCTCAAAAATGAGCTTTTGAAGCTTCGGCTGTTCTCTGCTCTCAACAAGCACTTAAAACAAGCACAAGTTATCAAGTATTTAATCAGAGAGACTGAGATAAAGAAGGAGAGAGAGATTAGAACCTGAACTTTTCTTAGGACAATTTGAAATTATAGATTGCTCAGAGACAATACAGAAAGATGAATACTGAAATTGAAGAAGAAATAAAAAGACTTAGCAACACAATTAATCCCAAAAGAAGAAAGAGATACTAGAAAGAAAGGCTTCACAAAGTGTCCAACAACTCTTAGCACATATGCATTTGTTAAATTTCACTAATTTAAGACATTTTGAAAATTAAGCACATTAAAGAAACAAAATAAAAGATAGCAAAAAGAGTCTAATATACTACTTACCATTACAAAGAAATTTTAAACAAGTTTAGAATATCTTAATTTTGTCAGTCATCAGCTTCCATCCAATCCTAATCGGTATCATCAATGTTATCCTCTTGTTCTGATGTTTCTACATCTTCTGAATATTGGGAAGGGAAGGCACATCAATGATATCAATAGGGAGATCATCCCTCAACCCATCTGACATCAACATCGACTACTCTTTCTGATGAACCAATGTCATCATTAGGCTCCCTCCAAAATGTTTCTTCAATTTTGGGACAACTTTCTTCCTCCAAATCATACAAGTTAACAGGGACTTTATTTCTTGCATAATAAATCCCTTTCTAAATTGGATCTATCATTAATGAGAAAATTTTTTAAGAAAATTTATATATGAATTCTCTAAGATTAACGAGACCTTCAGCTGTTATGCGATGGTTTATTTAATTAATTATCCCAACAGATACTACCATATTATGCGAAGGTTATAAATATTTCGTAGGTTTTATATAGCGACAGTTGTGTAACTGTTGCAAAAGAATTTTTGCCATAGCCCCTATTTCCAATAGTGCTAACTGCGCAGAATACAAGACACTCAAAGAACACATGTAACTTTTATCTTTGACTCCTTCAGTTTTTTCCCCACAAGAAAAATAGCTTCTATTAATGTAGCTTTCCTGACTCCCTCAGAATTACAGAGATCAGAAGTTGTCAAAATTAATGTAGCTTTCCTGACTCCCTCAGAATTACAGAGATCAGAAGTTGTCAAATGTGAAAGAACCTGGAAAAAAAAAAAAACATCTCAGCCGCTATCTCTTAAATTCAGAATTGAAAGTGAAAGAGTGAGGCGTTTTCCAGATCAACTCAAACAAAAGTAATCCATAAGCCTGAAGAAGTTACATCCAGTAAAGCTATAATAAAGAAGTGTTCAACTCACTATCCAGCATGGAGAAAGTATACTTGGACAAATGATCATAGCAAAATTGTTACGGCCTTAGTAAATGTTGAGTGGATATAGATTTACTCTCGCATTAAAATAATAGTCAGGGATCTTGGATGTTCAGATTACATTCCTATAATCGTTCTTTTGGTTTTAAAGCAGACAGAGCATAGTAACCCTTTTAAATTCTTCGCATTTTAGCTAAGCATAAAGAGTTTCTTCCACTTGTGCAGTAGGCTTAGAAAGAAATATGTCAAGGCAGACTTATGCATATGGTATGGGACAAAATTAAAGTACTGAAGCAACACTTGAAAAAGCTAATACAAAAGAGTTTAATGGGATTACTCAAAAAATTGACATTATCAGGGAAGAGTTGGCATACATACAAAGGACAATGAGGTGCCTGAATTATGATCCTAATATGTTTACTATTGAGAAGGAGCTGGCGAAGAAGATTGAACGTTGCATATTAATAGAAGCAAGTATCTTCAATCAGAAGTCTAGAATAAATTGGCTAA
This sequence comes from Capsicum annuum, assembly GCF_002878395.1. NCBI lineage: Eukaryota > Viridiplantae > Streptophyta > Magnoliopsida > Solanales > Solanaceae > Capsicum > Capsicum annuum. Next base: position 109,772,643 of record NC_061111.1, on the reverse strand, counting down.
AACTAAGGGATGGAAATACAAAATATTTCTTTACTAGCCTTAAAGGAAGGAAAGCTCAAAATACTATCAAACACTTAATTTTCCTTTACGGTAATATGCTCACTAAATAGGAGGAAGTACAACAAGAGGTCACTGGTCTTTATACCAAGTTGTTAGGCTCTACAGCTGAGACACTTCCAACTATTGATCCTACTGTTATGAAGAATAAAAATGTACTTAATATGCATTAGCACTCAGAGCTTATCAAACATGTAACAACAGAAGAGGTTCAGTTAGCTTTAAAGAGCATGGATGGAAATAAAGCACTAGCAGAAAATGGCATGAATGCATGCTACTTTCAGAAGGCTTGGAATGTGATAGAATCAGAAGTTACAAATGCAGTGCCAGAGTACTTTACTAATGGCAATATGTATAAGACAATTAACTGTACTGGTGTGACTAATTCCTCAAGTGAATAGCCATGCAACTGTAAAGGAGTTGACTCATGTTATGTTGTACCCCTCTATATAAACTCATTCACAAGGTTCTTACACAAAGGATAAAGCATTCTATGGATACTGTTATTGATACTAGTCAAACAACGTTCATGCCTAATAGAGTGATTACAAACAATATTATTTTGAGCCATAAAATAGCGAAAGAATATTGGAGAAAGAGAATATCACCAAGATGCATGCTAAAAATAGACATCCAAATGACATATTATTCAGTTTAGTGGATTTTTCTGGACGAAGTTCTTAGAGCCTTGAATTTCCCTGACATGTTTATTACATGAATTATACAATGCTTTCATTCAATTTTTTATTCTATCAATATAAATAGAGTACCTTCTAAATCTTTTGATACTGAGAGAGGTTTAAGATAAAGAGATCCAATCTCCTTATACTTATTAGTCCTCAACATGAAGTATCTTACTTGACTGTTAAAAAGTTTAGCAGCACAGAAGAAGTTCAAATTCCACCCAAAGTATGCAAGATTGAAACTGATTCAATTAGGATTTATTGATGATTTGTTATTGTTCTATAAGGGTGATATTCAATCTTTCATTATATTGTATAGCTGCTATATGAAGTTCTGTAGTCTCTGGATTTAAGACAAACACTAATAAGAGCTCCATCCATTTTGGTGGAGTGAAAGAAGATACAATGAACCAAATTTTGTAGCTGCTTGAATTTAGCAAAAATGACATACCTTTCGGGTACTTAGGAATTCCCCTGAGTACTAAGAAGATCTTAATAGCTCAATGTCAACCTCTTAAAACTTAAGAAGACAAAAATCTGATAATTAAGTGGAGAAAGATAGCGGGACAAACTCATTATCAAGAGATACCCCGTGTCAGTAGGTCTAGGAGATTTATTGTGGGCAAGAAAAATGAATAACTTAGTACAGAAAGGTAAGTGGAAAGGAACATTAGAATCATCTCAGTATCATAATGTGGAACTAATGAAATAGCAGTCATACCTAGCTAAGTCACAACATATAATCAGAATGTCTAATTGGAAGTCAAGTCACCAACCTAACAGGGTTAAGTATACAACAAAACGAATACCATAGTAGCAAATTCTACACATCAAGGTAACGAAAGAGTTTAGCAAGTGTACCATAAAAATTAGTGGCTGCAAATGCAAGATTTCAGGCTTAAATAGAGCCTTAAAATAGCAAGCCAGCAATCCAGTTACCTTAAAACAGCAAGCCAACAAACCAGTTACCTTAAATGAAGAAGCTAGACAACAACTCACATACCAGACAGTGAGCTCTACAAGTTGAATTCGTCTATTTCAAATGAAGTAGCAAGCCAACCACTCACAGAAGTAAAATCACAAAGTAAGGAAGAAACTCACAGAAGAAACTCACTACTGAGGCACTACAGTCTACAGTGCAAAACAAGGCATTATATGAAATGCTCTATGTGGGATCGCTCACTGTACAAATCCCCAAGAATAAATGAAGCATATCTAAAAGTGAGTTACATGTCAAATATTTTGTTAGGTCTAAACTTTGTAAGTATCCTCCAGAACAAGGAGTGCAAACACAATAGAAAAATGGGGAACTCACACATCATCATCACATACACAATAACTTGGGGTCATAACAAAGTATTAAGCTAGGGAGAATTTGTAAGAAATAACTAATATAAAGACAACTTCTTTAATCGCTCATCATGGAATGTATGTAAGACATTTTTGGTTCTGTACTACTCTTTCAGTTTCACTCATACATGCAATCAGTTATTTTGTGAAACATGGTCTGATCTCATTACTTGCCTGCATTTATTAGTTTATTGGTATGTCTTGAAAATTGAGTTCCAAGAGACAGTAATGAAAATTAATCTCATTGCCTGCCTGCATTTATTAGTTTATTGATCTCATTACTTGCCTACATTTATTAGTTTAAGGTATATCTTGAAAATTGAGTTCCAAGAGACAATAATGACAGAAAAAGAGGCCATAGAAAGTGCCAACGCTGATTCACCAATGCACTCATCATATAAGTTCTCACCCAAGACGTCTTCCAAGTTGCAGTATTATATTTAAGTTTGCATATGCAAATGAGTGAATTCAAAGAATAGTTCCATGTGAAGCAACTTGTAAACACCAAAAGTAGGTTATAGCTAGCTAGTATCGAGATCTCAGCATCTGTTATAATCCATACAACTCAAATTTTTTAATAAAAAGTACCTTGAGTTTAACATCTCCGAATACACATTCAAAAATATAAGCTCAACCACAACAAAAAACCCCATAGATTATAGAAAAAAAGAGCGCCTACAACATCAATAATAATTGTCTAACATTGAAATTCTAATAAAACAGGTCACGTACAATATCTAAATTAAACTAATAGGGAAAAATTCTACAAAATTACACAACCAACAGTAAAATCGAACAATTCGAAGAGAACCCCAAATCCCATTACAACTCTTAATCCCAGCACACTCCCAAAACTAACTTAAACAGTAATGCAAGGAATTACCCACATCAACTATAAACACAGTAATGGAATAAGCAAAATTCGTATCAAGGAAAATAAAGAGAAAATGAGGTGATAAGAAGAAAGAAAAAAAGAAATGCTAGAACATTTTGTTGACCTTGACAAAGACGCTGTTGTAGCGAATACACCAAGGTTGAATGATTCAAACCAAATCAAATGGAGAAGAACATGAGTGGAACAAGAGAGGTTGAATCGATATAAACCAAACCAAAGTTTCTTTCACTTGAACCAATAAAGTGTCTTTCACTTGAACAACGAAGTGTCTTTCACTTGAACCAAACCGATTCCTTAAAGAATTGAAGAAGAGAAGATGAGTATCCAACTATCAAAGTCTCTGACACTGAAGAATTGACGAAGAGGAAGATAAGTATCCAACTATGGAAGTACTGAGTTGGGGCTTTCTAAACTAAAGTCAAAATATTGAATTTTTTTAATTAAAAAATAATCGTGGCTAATAATTGTCTATAGCGATGGTTATTAAAACCGTTACCACAGAATACCCTATTACAACGATTTTAAGTATATTGCGACGGTTTTAATTATTTTTTGTGTTAATAGACTAGACAACTTTATGTGATGGTTAAAACCGTTGCCATAGGGTGTTTATAGTAACGGTTCAAGAACTGTCGCTAAATAAGTGTTCCCATAACCCTCATTGCTAGTAGTAGGAGGCTACCCATAGGCTTGTTGGTAAAGTCTGAGTAACCACCATAATCACATCATCCCGCAACGTAAAATCAAGCATTGAGTGGGAGGAAACCCACTATTTTTAGTATTCACATTTTTGTTGTTTTTCCTTTTTATAGGTTTTAGCTCTTGGACTTACATGGAATATGGTAAAAATTGCTATATTCATTGATTTCCAGGTAAGGGGGCTATGTGATCAACCTTGCATGGTCATAAGTCTCACACGGTAATTTGAATAATAAGCTGAAAAGTTGAAATTTTGAGGATGAAAAATAGAAAGTTATGGACTTTGGGATAACTAATTTTACCTTTGGAACCTAAAACTTAGGTTATGAGGCCATAAGTAGCTGGAAAAATATCAAAATATTATGTTAGGATTACAGGAAAGCAAGCCAAAAATTTTGGCCTGGTACATACATCCAGCACCTTCTGGCTGTAGGTGGTACCTGTGCCCAAAGCCTGACCACAGGGGGTGGCCACGACTAGGTCAAAATTGGGCCTACTTTTTAATATAAATTTTGGGCCCACCAATACTTATATTTGACCAAATACATCCCCACCTATATTTAAACATGCTTAACCTGATTCTAACTCATTCTAATCCTCAAAATTTCACGTTCTTATTTGAATACAAACTTCCTTCTTAAACACACAAAAGAGACTATCCGTAGAGTTATCTTCATCCCAAATTACTTTACTCCTGCATTTATAGTTGAGTGTGACCATAGAATGAGGGTTTTACATGATCATCATATCATGCAGAAGGCTGAGAACTGATGAGAGAGGGTTGAGATGGTTAGATGGATATCCAGTTATATTTTATCTTTGGGTGATAAAACCCCATGGATTGAGGGGCATGCTGTGATCAAGAAGGGACTATTAATATTTGAGACCAAGTTTTGGTGGTTTCTAATTAGATACCGACTGATACCTATTTCTTTTGATAATACATTATCATGGAAAGGAGAAACACTAGTTTCTTGTATGATGGCCGGATATGCTATTGATTTTACATCCATCTTTAGAAATGAGTTACATGACCGAGTATTAGGGGAGTTCGCTGATCTGCCATTCCCTAGCATGGTTTAGAGGCTGTGTGATGAGGCTAATGTTCCTAAGATACTAGGGGTAGATAAAATGGTACTTGCAATGGATACTATACAAACAAAGACTATGAAGGATCTAGCATGTCCAGGCTCTTTCAGGAGATCGAGAGAGAAGGCAATAGTACCACAGGCCCAGACTGAGGACCCAATAGTTTCTATAGAGCCTGATAAGGAACATCAAGGTGATGTGGGTATTAGTATTAACATAGAGATTAGGGAACAGAGAGAGGCTCTAGACTCTAGTATACAGGGTAAGAGGACACCAACTACTTCTTCTTTAACCTTGACTTTAACCTCAGAGCCAGTGGGTGTATCTTCAGAGCCTACTCACCCATCCACTACAACTACTTCTATAGTTATGACCACTAAATCTAGCGAGTTTTTACAGAGCTTAGTGGATAACTAGAGAGCCACCAATACTAGAGTAAGGGTTGTTGAAACCGAGATGACTACCTTTTATGAGCAGAGGAGATCTGGGCTTAGGAATAGATTTTAGTAGGCAGAGGCCATATGGGAGGCTACACTGAGTACAACGCTATCTGAGGTTTGTGTTGATTTCCAGACATGACTCAATGAGTTTGAGATATGGGTTATATCTCGATTCACAGAGACAGATGTACTGAATCTATCCCAGATAAAAGAAGAGTTTGATATGTTACGAGCAGAGGTATGCTCTCTCACATAGAGCTGTGTAGTATCCACTCCCTCAGTTATACCCTAGTTGGTACAGATATTACCTCTATGTGAATCAAAATAGTTTGATTTCTTCACAGAGGATGTTGGAAAGGTCCAAATAGTTGAGTCCAAGAGAGGTCACATAGATGACTATCGAACCCTGATTTACTATATTACTAGGCCGTTAAAAGAGACAACCATGATTCATTGGATTTTGTATTTCTCGATAGGCAGAGGCATGCTTCTATAACAACAGGTGCATCATTTAGTAGTACACCTCTACCATCACCGCCTTCGCCAGTTGATATGCCCCCATCTAGGGATGCTGATGATTTAGGCACCTAGTGGGTCCCAATTATGTTTGCACTTCCCTCTAATTTACTTTTTTAATGTATTTAGGATAGTGCATAATTTTTAGATGGGGGTAGGCATACTATGCCATCGCAGGTTTTTATTACCGTGCTTCTTTTCTTATCGATCGCGGTGTGGTTGTAGAACCGACATGTCTAGGATAATTTTATGTTGTATTGTATTTTTTTTGTGTAATTAGGAGATTTTTAAGTATTTAAGGTAGTAGTCTTTAATGATTTTTTATACCCCTCCAAATTTTTGTGTTTTAGAAATATGTGAATGTATATATGTGTGAAATTTTGTGGATCTTGTTATTGGATTAGGATTAGGGACATGATAATCACTTGCTAACTATTGCATGAATTGGATAATTAGTAGTTGGTAATATTGACTCTATGCTATTTGTGTGTGAGATACTACCTAGTTCCCTTTCTGTGTTAAAATCAAAAATTGCATGGTTAGTCTTGCATAGGTTAAAGGATAGTTGGTTAGGAAAGGATCATAGTCCATTTTTTATTTTAGTCCACTTTTAGCCTAAATGACCTTCCATATGTGAATTGTATCCCTTGATCCCTATTTTGAGCCTTGCAGCCTATTTTTCTCATTTCACCTATTCACCTTCCTATTTGTTCTATAATGAACCTATTTTGTCCCTAGTCCTCCTTGGACATTGTGTAACTCAACTCAGGCAAAATGCATAAGTTGAAGGTGACTATCATAGGGGTGTGTAGTATAAATTGGGTATGTAGAAAGATAAAATAAGAGAAAAAGTTAGGGCTGGGTGTGGTAGGAAAACAAAAGAAAAAGAAAAAGAAAAAAAAA
>NC_061111.1:109750844-109763011 GCF_002878395.1 Capsicum annuum | reverse complement strand
CCTGAATGTACAATAAGGAATAAAAAGGGAGAAATAAGGAAGGAAATAAATTGAAAAATTAGCTAGTAAGTGAGACCCTAATGTTAGTGTGGTGACAAGGACACTTAGTTACTTGATATGTCCATATGAACCATACCAACCCCCAAGCATACATTATAAGCTGAGAAAAGTCCTATAGTGATCCTAACTTGACTATCTGATTGCTAAGGTAAAGAAAATAAGGGCAAGCCTATGGTACATGACATGCATTAATCAGAGCTTCTTTTCTGAGTATAAGTGTCTCTTGAGTATCCCTGCATTGACATACATTATTTCATATGAGTGAGTGGAACATCCTTGTTGTGAGGACACTTGAGTCATATTGCTAGCAATTTGCTTGTTTTGGGTAATATAACTTATATATACGAGTGGTTGTCTGCTGCTAATGTAATATCCATACCTTGATCCCATTGTTTCATATTATTGTGCTTCATGTTCATACACAGTTGGTTTTGAAAATTGAGATATGAAGGGGATGTTGTAATTCAAGTTTAAGTGTTGACTGACTGCCTTGAATAGCTCAGATTCTCCTAGTTAAGCTTTATTTTTGCTTTTTTTTGTTTTTTTGTTGACTAAGGACATGCGAATATTCTAAGTTGTGGGTATTGATATGTTATAGAAATATAGCACTATCGATGCTTAAAAAAAGGAAAATAGGCAAGTTTCTGAGGTAATTTTAATAGATATGATATTTTTAGGTATGTTTTGCAGAAAATCATTTTTTGGATGCTAAGTTTGGGAAAAAGGTGTTTTGGCTACTTTTTAGAGAAATTATGGATTTTTGAGACACTTTCTAGGTTGATTGTGATCAAAGCATGTTTGAGAATCAAAGAAGAGCTGAGAACATGACTCCCGTCACTTACTAATTTGACATACGGACTCTATATAGGACCTACAAACCAGAGGTAGGCAAAGAAGAAGCCAGAAGTCTAAACTCCCAAGAGATGAACTGGCAGGGTTCTTGCATCTGTGTACCTGCACCCTGTACCTACACCCAAGGTTAGGATTGCAGGCACTACCTGTGCCCAGGGTCAGAGCACAGGTATGGACCACATGTGGCCACCGACATATTTTGCTTCCACGAGTTGATTTTGATCTTGGGATTCTATTGTAATAACTTCAGTTGATTAATTCAGTTACAGTTGTGGGTTTTTACATTTTTATTATTGTGATTTCATCTATGCTTTCTATTATGAATGTAATTTATTTCTTCATAAGCATTAGTGACTAAAACCTATAGCTAGGGTTATGGAAACCCTAGCAAATTGATGAAGTAGGGGAAGTGTTGTTATTTTTCTGAACCAATACTCATGCATGTGTTGCTTTATCTTTACTATGATCTTTTTTCTTAATGGGTGCAGAAATTATGATCTCGCCTAGATATTGCTACTTACTCCAAAAGAGGAGTAGTGACTAGGAAAAGATAAAGACAAAAGTAATTTGGAGTTTAACTATCGATCCATACTTCGAGGTTTTATCTTACTAACATGGTTAAGTTTTATATAATAACTAGAGACTCAAAAGGAAATATTTAACTGGGATCAAGATGAGGGTTAGTAAGGCGACATCCTAAGACTCAAAAGTTAAAGGGTGAAATCCTTCTACTCATCCAAAAAACTGTAGAAGGTACATATTTTATCGATTTTGTATGCAAAGTATCAGGTTGGTAAAACAAAACACGATAAGACTATGGAGTTGAGAAGTCGGGGGGCACAATCCTCGTGTTCGTTTATACTGATTACAGTCGGAAGTTGATATAGTTACTTCCTCGAGATTAATAAACAAAGCCTTTAATTTACTTTCTTGTCCTGCCTGCGACTATAACTACTGAGATTCATAATTCCACGTGGTCCCTTGGGATTCAGCCCCAACCTTATTGGGATACTATACTTTGAGAGTGCCTGTATCATCATTTGAAAGAAGGCATTTGTTGTACACCATCAACTTTAAAATATTCTATGATTCGGTGGTAATATTGGTAATAGAATATATAAAAAAGGCATGGAAATGCACCTCATACTCAGTGACAGTCATCGAGCCCTACTCCAAGTGATCAAACTTGTTTCTCCTTTGATCCATTAAATTGTAGGGCATATAGCTGTCCAAAAAGGCCTCATCAAACTTATCCAAAGTTATCTTTAGCAAACCAAGGGGCCTGCAACTAACAAGTGATCTCCACCAATCACAAGCTACATCTCTCAACTGATATGTGGTGTACAAAACTCCATTTGACTCTAGAAATCAAAGGTCATACAACTTCTCTCAGTGATCAATCAAGAACTCGTGGGCATCCTCGCCCACAACACTACTAAATTTAGATGGGCACAAGCATGTAAGTCTCTAAAACCTTTTTTAATTCTTAAAATACATAACAACACCTAAAACCACAAAAGAAATTATGAATCTGCCCAGTTGTGATCCAACCTGAGGGGGCAACATAGATGAAGGCTGAACTCCTGATCTCAAAATACCATTCTAAGATACTGACACAGAAGGAGGAACAACACTTAAAGAATGTGTTATACTATAAGTAGGTTTTGGTAATAATTAAATAATCACACTCAAAACGCGTGAGCAAGCAAATCAATAAACCCTTCAAGATTGTGATAATAGTACTTTGTGGAACCTGAGTTGCCCCATACCTCTAACATTCTCAACCTTGTGCTTAGAGGAAATCCCCTTAGTACTACTTTTGGAAGAGGCGTATCCTTATGCCTGTTATCAATCTTAAGCCTATTTGCAACCCATCACTCAATCCGAAGACTGGGTTTTTTCCTTGGATACTAGCTCCCCATCCCTAGACTCATAGGATCTAGTCCTCACCATCTGTGCAAAAAAGTACGAAACAAAATTTACATTATTGAATATAAAAAACCCGTATGATAAGGAAAAAAATAAGAAATTTTCCTAAAGATATTTTATATCCTCTCGAAGATAGATGCAAATGTCTATGAACTGATTCATGAGACTCTACCAAATATCATATTCTTATAGTAATGAGACTGATGAGCCTGGCTCTGATATCAACATGTCACGATCCAAAAACTAAAGTCACGATGGAACTTATCGAGGCTAAGACTTGACAAGCAAGCCAATCACCAAAACTGATAAGTGAGAAGAAATTATAAAATAATTACCAAGGTGAGACTTTAAGAATAAAGCCAAACCATACATTTACAGTAATAGAGAAAGTATGAATAATAAAGATACCATAAAATAACCCAAAACCTGGTGTCACAATGTACGAATAATCTAAATACAACTCAAGACTAAAATATATCATTAAAGGAAAAAAAACTACAAGTCTATCTCTGAATACAAAATAAAGACATTAATTGGATAGGATGAGGTATGAGGTCAACACTAAAAACATAGAGTAGCCATTGCCTAAAAGTTTTAATAACTGACACACAATCTCAGCTGCCGCACAACACACTCTTACATTGGTCTACACCAAAAGGGCATATTAGGGGTGAGTATGACCTACTTATACTCAGTATATATCATAGGCTGACCAAGAAAACTAGAAAATAAGTTATATAAATACATCCGGTGACCGTTTCACCTGTAGTTAGAAATATCTTAAATGGCTACTTAATTCATCTCTACTGATAGTTCTAAATATACCACATAATTGATAAAATAGGTACATAAAAGAAATAGATGAAATATGTAACAAATAACTCATGAAATCACAATATAGAAGATGCATAATGTGTGAAATGCAATGATTATGATGAACATGAGGCAATATAATTGAGGTTATAGCATAACTTTTGTATATATCTATGGAGCTCGGTGCTTTCAAGTAGGACCCATGGGGGCTTGCAACCCATATACTTTCTCAATACTCAATCCCAATCTCAATATCCATATCTCCTCTATGACTCATGACTACGATAGAGGGTTTTGTGAAAATGTCTCATTTCTGTCAAAAATTATATTTCCTTAATAGTACCAGTGTCTCCAAAATGTGTGTATAATATGATGGTATACTGCTCATAACCAAACTAAGATAAGATCTCAAATCCACCCAATATATATACACATATACACATGTGGACTCAAAATTTATTCAGTATGTCAACCATTAATTAATTAGCATAAGCAATTTACCAATGGAATAAATAGTATGTAAGACATAAAAAATACGATATTTACACCTAACTTGGGGTAAATTTATCATGAATGGAGCAACCAATGTATGTACGAGATCAATAATATTAGGTAAAGACATAACATGGGCACACAATAGTAATCACATGATTTCCATGATTGATTACCTATACCCACTGAATGTTTTTATATAGACATTAACTACCCATCTCAATCTAAAGAATTTTAAGCCAAAACCTACCCCACGATGTTTAAACCCAATCTTTAAGACCCTCAAAATGAAGATTTCTCTCTAGAATGACCTTGAAATCAACTAAAACATTCAAATATAAATCCAAGCATTAAAATAAAGCCAATGTACCCATATTGCCTATTTCAAGTCAACATCAAAACAGACCCCTGAAATAGGTTTCTCAAAAGAAGGGGTAAAACTAGAATTTTTGCTTATAAAAATTATGCTCATGATTAAATAAAGCCATAGGATAAAACAAAATTAAGATTTTTAAGAACGAGGCTTAAATTGAAGAAATACCACTTAGTCCTTCTAGGCCAAAAATACCCAAATTTTGAATTAGAATCAAGATTTAAAAGGGTTTTAAATGATATACTCAATGTAAAATAATTGTAATATCGATTTTGAGATTGTCTAGCCTTGAAAATAGAATAAATTACTCAAAATTCTCTTAACCAAAAGATCAACGTCTCAGAAATAAAAGAAAAATCAAGAATAAGGATTTTTAAATCCTCCCAGCTATGACCTCTAAAGTGGTCAAATCACTGCTTAAGAGGTTATTGCTTAAGCACGAGTTGACAACTTTAGTTGTCCAACCCAATTGCGTTAAGCCACCAAAGTGGTCCTTTACTGCTAAAGCAACGACCACTAAAGCGGTCAAGCATCCACTTTAGCGGTAGTTGAATGTCTATGAGGTACCTTTAAAGTGATGAATAACGACTAAATTGGCTATTGCTTTAGCATTCCCTAGTCAACTAAAGTGGATGATTCAGCCACTGATCCAATATTCAGCTGGATTAGTAAGTTTTCTAAGTTGCTAATTTGTTGATCAATAATTTGTTATTCAGTTGGAATCTCGTGAAGGCAAATGAAATATGATACTAGACTTAATTCGACGTTCTTGACTCAATGGCAATATAAATCTTTTGAAAAGATAGTTTTTTCAAAAAATCGACCCTCGAGACCCACTTTCACTATTTCTCAAACCAAGGGTTTAAATGAGATACAAAAGCCATAAAATAAAATAAACCATGCTAATAATCCAAAATTGATATTTCTCATCTACTGGTGTTGTCCGTTAAGCCATCCAACTCATTGAGCAACAAATGTTGAAAAAATTCAACCATAAGGCTTTTCTAACCTCTAAAGCCACAGACTCGTGCAAATCATTTGAGATCGCACCTAGAAATATGCCAACTATTTCCACACCTTAGTAAAAATATATATAAACTTGTAATGACCCTTTTTGTCAATTTTCATATTTTTTCTTATCATTGCCGTTAGGGATTCTCTATAGATACCCTAAATCATTCATGACTTGATGAGATTGACCATTCGGTGACAGGAAAGTTCGTTTGGATTTTAGAATAAATTCCTTGTTTAGAACTCTTCGTTGGTTACAAATGGCCGCCTTGCTAAAACTATAGTAATAAGATCTTGGATGAAAATTTTAACTGCGCAAGTATATTCAAAATATTGATTATAGGCTATGTAGACCTTTGGTTTAGGTCCCAATGCACCCGAGCTTATTTTGACCTTTAGGTTAAAAAGTGGAGAAAATTGTAAGAATGGGTGTGGGACCCATATTTGGTTGAGATGACCTCAGATTGAAAATCTAACATTGCCAATGCATCCAGAACATCATATTTAGTGAGGTTAAAGATTTTATTTGCAAAAATATGACTCCTAATGAGTCTCAAGGCATTGTCCAAAATCTTAAAAAATTCTAAGTTTCAGCTGTCATTGTGATGGTAGAGTATAGCACAATTGCGGTGTCCTCCCTATGGAGATTGCCATTTCACGATCATAGAAAATTAGGGGCGATAACTATATGTCATTGCTTAGGGGTCCATAAATAGACCCTATGGTTGCAATTTAGGCCATTTTCCCATCACCTTTGAAAGCTAAAAGTCCTAAATGGGTATGATAACTCAAAATTGAGTATTATGTATGCCATGGGAGCTTGTTAACATTAATTATCATGATTATCATTTGATTTAAGGTAAGATTCAATAAAATTCTTGGTTAATTTCCTTTTTTTTGATCCAAAACCCCAATAAAGCTTAGGGTTTTATTTTTGTCTCAAATTAGCCTTGTCTTAACCCATTTCTATAGGGTTATGATTCCTTGTTCGTGTATGAACATTGGATTGACCTCAAAAATACATTTTCTATACTTAGGACCCATTTGAGGTTTTTGGTGTCATTTTTGGACCCAAAGTACAATACTACAATATGGGTATCGTTAGACTCGTATTGATGAGTAGATTACTATTTTTATAGTATAATGATATTTTACGGATTGTGAAGTAAAGATGGATATGTGGTGAATGATGTGAGGTTTTATAGTTTGGTTTTGAGGTAGGGTTTTACCCATTCTTCTTCAAAGATGATGTGTGATATATATTGCGTGTGAATGGGAATTTTTGGATTGATTATGATTTGAATAACTTATTCTTTATTATTAGTGATAGGGGTAGATAAGGGTTTTATACCCATAAGGTGGTATGTATATGGCCCTTTTAGAATCCTATGGCATTATCCCTAGAGTGAGATAATTTATAGCATGATTATGATATAATATTATGTTTGGGATGTGGTTTAATTTTAGAATCATTGGTTAGTAAGATTAACCATAGATGGGCTAGTCTAGTTGTCTTGAAACCCTAATTTTTACAGAGTGTCTTGAATGCCCATATTGTTTTAGAGGTGTTCCTATCTTAGTATTGGTTGTGGCTTCCTTGACATCTCGATATTGAACTAGATACCTAGCCTAGTTTGAGGCATAGCTTGTCTAAAGATGGAAATCGAGGATTAAAAGTGGGATTATCCGACCCAATTATTCCAAGACTTATGTTAGCCATAGGGATTTAGTATCGGATATTAGGCATAGTTGAGACTAGTATACCATAAAGTAATGTTATCATATTGTGGTTTGATGAATTGTGATAGTACTTTCCCCGGATACTGATTAAATGACTTATGTCCATGACTTCCTTATAGAAATAATTTGGGCCTATAGAGATTCTATTTTATATAAGTTATGATAATTGGCCAATAGAGATGATATTTCCTCTTAGTTATGATAATTAGCCTATAGAGATGATATTTCCTCTTAGTGATGATATTTAGCCAATAGAAAGGATATTTTCTCTAAGTATTATAATTTTCCCATAGAGATGATATTACCTCTTAGTAATGATACCTGACTTATAGAGATGCTATCCCTCTTAGATATGATAGTTGGCCTATAGAGGTGGTATTTCTTATAGTTATGATGTCTGACCTATAGATAGGAGATGCCTCTTAGATGCGAGATGCTTATTGGTATATTACACCTCCTAGATATGAGATGATCACAACTAAGATTTATGGCTTATAGATATGTTATCTCTCAAAGTTAGGCTATGACTTATAAATATAAGATGGCTTACTAATATTATTACTGATATAAGTTTTGAATACGTATGTAGGCCTTAGGCCATGATTACAATGTTATGATTATTCTGAACACATTATGTTGCCAAAGGTCGTGTTATAAAATAAGATGGATATCTGAGAAGTAGTTATCTTTGTAAGGGATACGGTTGTAGCATATCAGTATATATGTGTTTATATATACCTCTCTCAGGTATGGGATAAAGAAAGATACGATATAACGTTTATGATTCCAATATTTGAATGTTTGTGGTGTCATGCATAGATTCAGCACATTCATGAATATTGCATTAGTGATTGATACGATTCCAATAAGATTATAATCTTATTATTGGTGTAACTAAATAAGGGCTAAAGCCCACTTTCTACCTTAAAATGGATTTCTTCACAATAGTAACTACCTAACTTAATGAGTAAATTATATGTATAAAAGAGGTTAATAATGATGTTTTACAAATATGATTAAGATATATTTTGGTCTATGATTTGACACTACTATGTACTTTGATCATTAGATATTCTGACCCTTTCTACACATTTATAGAGATTTGTTCCCGAAGTTCACTCCGGGTGACAAACTAACAAATTTACACTCTTTTAGCAACAACTTGAGTTTGTGCACCTATAATAAATACACTTATTAAGAATGTGATATTGACAATGAATGGTTAATTATGGAAATATACTCTACCTTGATTCACTTTATATACCTATTTACTTTAGCCCTTGTGGGGCTTGTCATGTACTTTTGCCCTCATGGGGCTTGTCATTTACACTAGCCCTCATGGGGCTTGCACTTTACTTTAGTGCTTGTGGGGTTTTCTCTCTATTATGTGGCATTGATTTGGATATTATGATGATGATATTGATACCCGACAAGGCCAAAGGAAATTATGATGATGTGATGATACCCAAAAAGGCCGTAGGATATTATTTTAATGTGATGATACATATGAAGGCTGATGGATATTGTGATGATGATGTTGATACCTAGAAATATCAGAGGATATTATGATGATTGCACGATACTCGGTAAGGCCGGAGGATATTGTGATGATAATATTGATACCAGATAAGGCCAAAGAATGTTGTGATTATTATATACCCGGCAAGTGATCTTGGGTGTATTTATACGCCTAAGCACCATAATTTATCCATATTTTAGCTAAGTTTAGAGAACAAAGTACCTAGTTTCTTATGTTTTTACGCTACTTCTATGTAATTGAGCTAACTAATGTGATTAGCATAATTTCAGGCATTAATGAGGTAGATGAATACATTATGGGACTATGGAATGCAAATGGCATATGACACAAGAGAGAGTAACAATCTGGTCCAAATGTGGTGCCTAGAAACTATGTCCAAGACTAGTTTGTTATTTATAATTAGTTCAGGGACTTAGAAGGCAATTATGAGAGAAAAGATTATTAAAAGGCTTAATGCTGAATATTTATTCATTATTCATTAGTTTGTATTATTCGGAGAGAGAAGAAAAGTGGCTTAGCTTGAGGAGAGAGAGAGAGAAATGTTTTTCTCTCTTTTTTTCACTTTTCGCTCACCAAAATCGTTTTCTAGTTTTTGGTATGATTAATAGATTTATGATGCTTTTCGTTTTATTCATGAGAAGTTAAGTTTATTAGTTAGGGTTATGGAAACCTTGTAGCATACAATCTATCAATTTGGGTTTTGAATTCATTATGCATTGATTAGTTCACATCATACTCTCTTCGCTTATCTTAAATTCTCGTGGTTGCAAATATAGAGAATATTCCTTAAAACATAACTTGTTCAAAAGCAAGGTTGATGTTTGGAAAAGAGAGTAGTGACATGAAAATAGGATTACCAACCCCTATTTCATAAGTTAATACCTTAGCAGGATTAACTACTTGGAGATTTTGTATTATTTTTGGTAAACGCTTTTGATTCGAGAGAACTAAAGTGAATTAGTCCTTGATGGTTGAGAAACACTTAGATTATGTTATTAAATACAATATGTTTCTCTGTAAACATGATACATATATGAATTCGTAAAGCCCATAGTTAGAAAGTATTGAAAACTACAAGGTAGACATAACCCTAGCTTGATATTTCTCTAAATTTGAATACTATTACACATATTTCTTCTCGTTAAACTAAAACCATTAATTTGTGAACTGAATCAAACCCCCTATTTATTTTACGAAAATGAAAGATTAAAAGTCAATTAATCTACATACAACTTAATTAGTGCCATATTCCCTTTGGAATTCGACCCCAACCTAGTTGGGTTATATATTTGACAACGACAGCTTACTCTCTCATAAGAGAGGTATAATTTGGACATATCAGCAAGGCCAGAGGTTGATTATGATAATTATGATTATGGTATTGTGGATTTTCTTGCATTCATTCTTTCATGCACATTGTTTATTACCAGTATATACCTATGTCAATCAACTAGTATAGGACAATCACATAGATATTGGTTATCACTAGGCCTTGTGTTGTTGTATGTTAATTAAACCTTATGAGCCTGGGCGGTGGGGTATACATAGGCTTGGCTAGATATTTAGTTGTCTAAAATAGCTAATTACTTGCACTGTTATTGATATTGTTATTACTATTATTATGGCTAATTTATGACATATTGGTCATTGATTTGGTATCAAGATTGAGGTATGTTTCTAGCCTCTTCTATCTTACAGTTGTATTATTTTCATCATGTATGACTATTTCATACCTAGCCAAGTCAATTAGAAACCCTGAGTATGATAGTATCAAATCTTGATAGGATTATAGTGATGTCTTAAAATAAGGACATGATGATTTGGGATATGGTTGAGTCGACATTATATTTATATGTATAGATATAAATATATATATATAGCTCTTCGTAGCTATGATACTGTTGTACAACCTATACTTTATTTGTTCATATTATTTATTCACTTATGGGATTTATATATTGATATATATATATATATATATATATATATATATCTTTCTTTCACCTTTTATTTGTATATTAGCAAGGGATATATGGTATAGTGTTAAGATTTCCGAGTATGGATGAATTACGATAATTCATTCTTGATACCATCTTAGACTTATTATGTTAGTCTTTTGAACATAAATATGATAGGTTATCCTTATGTTCTTATTGGCTTTTATATGATTATTGGACTCATGGGTATATTTTTCTATTCTTTTTATATATTATGTATGTCTGCTTTATCTTGGGAGCTTAGTTGGCAGTTGCCTACTGAGTACTATTTATTTGGTACTCGTACTACACCTTTATAGCCAACAAATCATCGTATGGGTTATCAGTATGATATGTGCTTCATGCAGAGTAGCCATGATTCAGAGATATAGAGTGAGATCATAACGTTCTAAGTATTACTTCCCTACTTCTTATGTATAAGATTTGTCTCTATGTTATATTTGCAGATAAGTTGCATCAGTGTATTTCCCTTGATATTTCACTTTAGTACTCTTATTTTATTATAAGCCCTTGCACCAATGCCATTTGGTTTTGGGATTCATCATGTATTTGATTCTCTTATTTCATCTATTCCACATTTTTTTTTATTTACGTTTGGGTAGTCCGTTACTTGCCATTTAGGACTGCAGGTTGTCTTTCCTACTGGTGGGTTATAGTAGGCGTCATCATGACCTAAGAAATTGGGTCGTGACAAAGTTGTAATAGATCCAGGTTTCACTGATCCATTAGTAATAGAGCTAAGTATTTAGTAGAGTTCTATAGATTATGCAAAGACATCCTTAACCTATCTTTGAGAGGCTATAGGGATATTTTAGAAAACTCACTTCTTGACTCCTTATCGTGTGTCACATTACTATAAACCTTGAACATATTTTTTGACTCTATTCTATCCCCAAAGAATTATGTGATATTGTCGATAGATGCAGATGAGACTTTAGCACATATTTCTAGAGTTTTAACACAACACTAGACTAGAGAGTCAGGGATGGATATAAAAAATTTTCAGCATTAGCCAAAAGGATTTAGGGCTAGTTTAGGCTCCAATTAAGTCATGACTATTTCAACCCTTTGAGGTTCAACATTAGGGATCCGTATTATGTTCTAGATCCCTCTCAACTATGGATAAAATTTGAATTATTGAGAAGCTTTTAGACCAGAGTTGGGTTTATTGGTGTTCATCATTGTTCGTTATTAGTTTTTGAGTATGAGATTTAGTCTCTTGAGTGGGACAAGCTTATTATTTTGCTATATCCTTCTAAGCATGACATGGTGCAAGGAATAATTAGAGGTTTAGCATTGCCACTCTACTTGGCATTGGAGCATAGTAGTTTGGTCTTTCTTCTCTTAAATTTTTATTAGA
>NC_061111.1:109711630-109750744 GCF_002878395.1 Capsicum annuum | reverse complement strand
GTTTAATGTTTCTATTCAGCGGACGTGGTTATTGGCAAGAACTTATTAAATCCATCGTTTGGGCTCATAATAAATTAAAAGTTGCTCCTGCTACTCAGCCGAGAGCCTTGAGCATTATACAAGGACGTGTTACTTAATCGATGACTTATTTGACCAACTTTAGGATGCCAGTTACTTTTCTAAGATAGACCTCAAATCAGCCTATCATCAACTCAGAGTTAGGGAATGTGACATCCTGAAAATAGATTTTAGAACACGATATGGTCACTTCGAGTTTCTAGTTATGTCCTTTGGTCTTACAAATGCCCCAACAGCTTTTATGGACTTAATGAATCGTGTTAAAGTAGTGCTTGGACATGTTCGTTATGGTCTTCATCGATGACATTCTTGTCTATTCTCGTAGAAAAAATAATCACACAAATTACCTTAGAATATTACTTCAAACTCTCAAAACTCATCAGTTGTTTGCCAAATTTAGTAAGTATGAATTTTGGCTAAGGTCAGTAGCATTCCTTGGTCATATTATTTCTAATGATGGCATTAGAGTTGATCCTCAAAAGACCGAGGTGGTAAAAAAATGCTTAGACCCATCTCTCCATTAGATATCTAGAGTTTTTTAGGTTTAGCTGTCTATTACCGTTGGTTTGTTGAAGAGTTTTCATCTATTGCATCCCCCACGTCCAGATTAACTCAGAAGAAAGCCCAGTTTCAGTGGTTAGATTCTTGCGAGAAGAGTTTTAAGGAGTTAAATATTCGACTCACCTTAGCCTCAGTCTTGACTCTACCAGATGGTTCAGATAGGTTTATAGTGTACTGTGATGCATCCAAAGTAGGTTTGGTTTGTATCCTCATGTAGAGAGGTAAGGTCATAGCCTATGCCTTTATATAGTTTAATTCCCATGAGAAGAATTGCCCGACTCATGATCTTGAGTTAGTAGCTGTAGTGTTTTCCTTAAAGATTTGGAGACATTATTTGTATGGGATGCATGTTGATGTGTTCACAGATCACAAAAGCTTGCAGTATGTATTTTCTCAGAAAGATTTGAATTTGCATCAAAAAAAGGTAGTTAGAGTTATTGAAAGATTATGATATGAGTGTTCTGTATCATCCTAGAAAGGCCAATGTAGTGGTTGATGCTCTCGGTAGATTATCGATGGGTAGTGTTGCTCACATTAAGGATGATAAGAAGAAGTTAGTTTAGGAAGTTCATCAGCTTGCCCAGCTAGTTGTCTGCTTAGTCGATTTAGAAGAGGGTAGTAGGTGGGTGCAGAATAGTTTAGAATCATCTCTAGTTTCTAAAGTGAATGAAAAACAGGATAGAGACTCCAGTCTAGTGAAGTTGAAAGAGTCAGTGAGAGATAAAAAAGTAGAGGTTTTCTCCCAAGGGGGAGATATTGTGTTGCATTGCCAGGGTTATTTATATGTGCCAGGTATGGATGAAGTGAGGCAATGAATTCTTACAGAAGCTCATGGTGCGCGATACTCTTTTATCCAAAGGTCGCTAAGATGTACCGCAATTTGCTGGAGATCTATTAGTGAAGTGGGATGAAGAGAGATATTACAGAGTTTGTAGCTAAGTGATCGACGTGTCAGCAGGTTAATATTGAGCATTAGAAGCCTAGTAGGTCCATGCAGGAGTTCAATATTCCCATACAGAAATGGGAGAAAGTAAACATGGACTCTGTGACGGGTTTTCCTCATACTCGTCATCAGCATGATTCCATTTTGGTTATCGTAGACAGGATGACCAAATTAGCTCATTTCTTACTAGTTCATACTTTCTATTCAGTCGAAGACTACGCCAAACTCTATATCAGAGAGTTGGTCAGGTTACACAGAGCCCTACTGTCTATCATCTCAGATAGAGGTACCCAGTTTAGGAAAGCACAGTACAGCCTTCTACCCTCAGATAGATGGCCAAGCATAAAGAACCATTCAGACTCTAGGAGATATGTTAAGAGCTTGCGTTATCGATTTTAAGGGTAGATGGGATGGCCACTTGCCTTTGATCAAATTCGCATACAATAACAACTACCATTTCAGTATTCATATGACTCCGTTTGAGGCTCTTTATGGTAGGAGATGTAGATCTCTAATTAGTTTGTTTGAGGTAGGTGGGGCTACAGTATAGGGCCTGACTTAGTGTTTAATTTCTTAGAGAAGGTTCAACTGATCAGAGAAAGGATTAGGGCTGCCCAAAGCCAACAGAAATTATATGTAGGTGTGAGGAAAAAGGATCTCGAGTTTGATATTGGTGATTTTGTGTTCTTGAAAATATCTCTTATGATGGGGGTAAAGAGGTTTGGCAAAAAGTGAAAGCTCAGTCCTCGATATGTCGGTCTTTACAAAATGTCAGTCATTTCGGAAAGGTAGCTTATGAGCTCGAGTTGCCTTCAGATCTAGCTTCAGTACACCCAATATTCCACGTCTCCTTGCTAAAGAAATGCATTAGTGACCCAGCAGTCATAGTTTCCTTAGAGGGCGTAGACATTTAGAATGATCTCTCTTTCAAGAGATTTCAGTTCAGATCCTCGATCGTCAAATTCACAGACTGAGGAACAAAAAAGTTTCCTTGGTCAAAGTTCTTTGGCAGAATCAATCCGTTGAGGGAGCTACTTGGGAAGCAGAAGCAGATATGCGAACCAAGTATCCTCACCTTTTCTCTGCAAACTCAAATTTAGTTTAAGGTAACAGTCTTCCTTAGCTCTACTCAGTTCCATGTTCAGTTACAGTTATAAACTTGGTATTCTTTACCATTGCATATCCAATCATTCATTCACGAATCAATTCAGTCATATACCCATGCATTAGATATGCATGTTAAGTATAAGAACTCAGCTTGTCAGTAGTTTCAGTCATGTATTCCGTGCATCAGATATGCATGTTCAGTGCATAAGATCAGTCTATCAGTGTTTCTCAGCATAATCAGTCTCATTCGAGGATAAATGATCCTAAGGGAGAGATATTATAATACCTCATATTTCCCTAACTTAAATCAACCCTCAGTACATGAGTTATCCTATATATATATTTTTTAAAATACTCAGTATTTTTCAGTTTTGAGTTTACCAATACGTAAAAATTCAGTCAGCTTTCCAACGATATAAGATTCGCCCAAATTCGATACCCAGGCAAGGAGTTAGAGCCATTTTAGTAAAATAGTGTGCTAACTAGCACTTCAGTGCATCGTGGGGGCATGTCAAATGGCAATTGACAAAAACCAGTAAGCTAACGCAATAACCCCGCATTACGGTGAGCTTCTAGGTCTCATCTAGTATGGCAATGTGATACTACTGCATCGCGTCACCAGTCATTTTCATAATTATTATTTTCCAGTGTCTCATTGCGATCATGGTGCGTCGCGCCAAGATTCATATTCCTATGCAGTGAAGCAGTGCGATTCCACCGCATCGCGCCAAGCCTTCAGTTCATAATTGTCAAATTCTAGTGACACCGCACGATAACGCCGCGTCGTACCAAGGGTGAAAATAGGATATTTTCAATTAATTCTGAGTTTTAAATTCCAAGGGATTTTAGGTCTTTTTTCCTCATTCCAGTCAGCTTAAACACGGGATTAAAGCCCTAAATAGCCTAATATTTTATTAATTGCTCACTTATCTCAAAAATGAAATCATTCTCTCTCAATTAGCAAATCCTTGCTCTCAAGAAATCAAGAACAAAGCTCCAGAAACTCACGAAAAACTCCAAGAAATCATCAATCCAGGTATGTTAGGTGTTCATTCATGGTTCCTTTCACCCATGAAGCCCAAGAACCTCTTTTTAAATGTACAAGTTATAGATTCATGATTTCAATGCTTGAAATTGATTGTACGCATATCTATGATGTTAATTTGATTTTCAATCCGTGATTATGATAAGATTCATGAAAAATAGCATAGTATTTACGGGGAATTATACGAATTTGCAAGTTTGGGTATTTTAGTTGCAATGCTTATATGTTATCCATGATTATGTTCATAAAGTTGTGCTCCCCAAGTGTTTGATAGAATGTCCATGTGAATTAAATAATGCAATCATGACATGTTAGTAAAGCTTATGCGCTACAAGTGTTTGATAAAATATCTCTATGAATGAATTATGGACAAGTAATTATTGTAATATCTTTCGAGATTATGCAATGCTTTATTTTCATGTTATCGAGTCTTGGGGGTATTTAATACCCGACAATCTAGTTGTTTACCTAGAGCCAGTGTTAGTTACAAAATAGTATCAGTCATGTCATGATCAGTAGAATTCAGTCAGCTACAGAACTCAGTTAATTACAGAACTCAGGAAAACTTAGTATCAGTCTAGTCCAGTTCTGTGTCTTTCAGTTGGGAGTAGGATTCAGCATCGAGTGAATCCAAGGATGGGGGCTCACCTGTCAGTGGAGGGTGCGATCCTTAGAAGCTATCCTTGTATTCCAAAACTACGTAGCCAACGTAGGTTGAGACATTAACCTGCTAGTAGAGGGTTGGTGAGGTGTTTTAACTTTCCAGTTGAGGGTTCCACTATTCTCATTAGAGTACATACCAGATGAGGGTAACTTTTCAGCGTCTTTACCCATGGCACGGTACTGACACCCTTCCAGCTGGGGTTACAGGTTGGACCCCAAATCTATTCAGACAAGGGGCGTATCGGTTAGATAATTACTTCCCATAGTCTCAGTTTCTGTCTCAAGATAGAACTCAGTTCAGTTCTATAGAATTAGGACTGTCAGATATAGTCAATCAGTTTCAGTAACTCAGTTATCAGTAATCTTAGATATCAGTTACTCAGTTATCAGAATTGAGAACTCAGCTTCAGTAAAAGCTCAGTTACAGTATACACGTATATGCATAGTATTACATACTCACTATTTACAGGAGTTTTAGTTATCCATGTACTTTCATATTTAGTTTCTCTATATCATTCAGTCAGTTATTGTTCATGCATATAAACCCTTGCATTCAGCCTTACCTCATCTAGCATACCAATACATTCTACGTACTGACGCATACTCTTTTTTTGTGCTATGATATCTCATATCATAGATTCGGATGCCCACATTCCTGACCGTGCATAGACAGATCCAGTTATCAGCAGCCGTTTCAGTAGTAAGTCCTCACCTATCGAGGGGATGCTTTTATTTCAGTATTTCAGTTTATCAGTAGTTTAGTAGTTGGAGTTAGTTGGGGGCTTGTCCCATCAACTCCACCTTCAGACAGTTCATTAGAGGCTTTTTAGACTAGACTTTTAGACATTATTCAGTTTTGTTGATTATTATTACAGTTGATATTTTTTATCAGCATTGCGGATTCTGAACCTTATGGTATTTCAGCCTATTTTTCACATTTATTACAGTATTATTATTCAGTGCTCACAACATATATCAATCATGGGTTACTTGTGGTCCTTCGGGCTTGTAAGCACCGTGTAGCATCCGGGGTACAGACTCGGGGCGTTACATATATATAAAATAATATTGTGCGTATAGGTTAAAAATAACGTTTTAGAAATATATACAAAAATTTTGAATATCCTTAGCAAACTTTCTAACTTCGTCACTAATAGACTATTAAAAATACATGAAAAAGATGGTTGATTAGTAAAAAATAATATTATTTTATGAATATTCAACTATAATTTTACTTAATTTTTGGATAATCTTGCGCAGCAGGGGAAATTATATTTCTACAAGACGTGTCAATGATTCAATTTTTATTTATTCTTCTTTTATGTTTGTTTTTTTTTTCTTTCATTAGAAGTATTAAATATTTAAAAAGTCATTTGTAACTCACACCTCTTATTCTTCACTACTTTTAATCTTAATTAATAGTATCAACAAGTCACATTAATTAATTTAATGTATATTTAATTTTATAAAATATATAATTGAGGCAATAAAAAATGTGTTTTGAGGCCAACATCTATAATTACTAACATTTTTTAAAATTCTTTACTCACTTTCTTGCTTATAATTAATGTCACAAATTTTTACCTGACTATGCAACGGATGCAAAAATGAAATAATGTAAGTTATGACTTTAGTTACAGTTACAAACTCATAGTTGTTACATGAATAAGGAGTAACTAAATACCAACAAACAAAAAAAAACCACTAAAAGAAATAGTACTAAAGAAGCAGCTCTCAAAGCATTTTATATTTATGAGGAGGGGGAAGGGGTGGGAGTGGGGGTACTAAAAAGGTTAATTGTTGTTCCTCTTTTTATATATTCTTTCTTCTATATATAATATTATACAATCTCAAATGCAAGTAAAAAGTTTATTACACGAATCTAAGAAATTGACCTTGATTTTTTTAAAAAAATTAGATCATTATTCTTTCTAGATATAGAAAGTTAGAAAAAAAGAAATCATAACATGTTGTTTTACTCATCCTAAATTATTTTAGTGGAATGATTTTACATAATTTTTAATTAAAATATGACGCAAATTAAGAATTAGCTTTTTTCGCATTTAATCTAAAATAGTTCTCACAAATTCTTCATAAATATAATTAATACATAACATAATAATATAAATTATTTTAATTTTTTCAATGATCGCACGAAGTGCGGTCAAGTACACTAGTTTAACATACTTGAGGCATCTCATCTCCCTCCATGATGTATCAATGATTGAATGCAAATTATCACAATTCATATTTGTATGTCTCGTTTTTTAATTTTTTACGGATTAGTGAACGTTTTTTCACAAAAAAACCTCAAATGTTGTATTAAACAACAACAACTTGCGAAAAACTTTTACTAAATCAATATATTCTTGTAGAAAGGAAAAAACGAATGTATATGAAGATGAAAAAGAAATTGACGTATTCAAAAAAGGAGAAAAAAATGATTAAAGAGAAAATGGGGGAGTGGTTGATATCTATGAGTATGCTTTTTAAAGAAAATGAAAATATCTTTTTTTTTTTTTAAATAAATACTGTTATAACTTGCAAATTAAAAATTTTTGCCATAACTTGCAATTAAAAATTTAATATGATATATTTAGATAAATTATAGAATTAGCAAGAAAATATTTAAACAAACTGGGCTAGCCCAAAGTGCTAAGACCCATGAAAATCAGCAAACAAAAAGTCAAAAGCAAGGTAAATTAGAAAAATTGAACAAGAAATTGGAAGGTCATTCTAGAAACTCCTAACAAGAGTGATTTTTCTAGGACAATTCATTTTCATCTGCAATTTCCACTCGTTACTCCATTGTTCAAACCTCGTAGCTGGATGCAAATGCCTGCTGCTAGTAATTGGTAAGTCTCTTGATCCAAATCTTGCTTCGCCACTCAAAATTGTGATATTCACATTGTTGAGCTAATTAATCCACTCCATTCCCGTAGTAGTTGAAGATTGAGTGAAGAAGATGGCCTGTCACTCAAAAACTGAACTCCCAAATCTATTAAGTAAACTCTTGTTTAGAACTTTGGATATTTTAGTTTGGCAAAATAGCTCCCGCACACTTGTACTTGTCCAGTTTTGTAAGGTAAACACTCCATATATTTTTATCATTTATATCCTTTAATATATTAAGAATAAAATTTTTAATTTTTTTTTTATATATGTGACATTAACTTGATTATTTGACAAAGCATGTGTTTTACACGCGCTTTTCAGCGCCTTTAAAATATTTTTTAAAACATAATTGTAAATTTAAAAAAAGATAAAAAAAAATTGGGCCTTCTTCTTCATTGACCCCTCCCCATCCTCTCCCCCGTCCCCCAACCCATCTCCCTCCATCCTCGCCCCTACCGATTCCCCACCCTATTTCCCCGAAAAATTTTAGTATAGACCTCATACGTCATGTAATACTGTATGAGACCCTCTATAAATTGATATGTGAAGCTTGTGGCCCCACTTATAATTTTTTTCTTTTTCATTGTTCTCTCTTATTTTTTCTCTTTATATTGCATTCGATTTGATTTGTATTTTCTTTTTGACATACATTTCTTTTATTCGTCATGATTTGTATTTGATCCACTTTGTCTAATGAAATTTATTCGTTTTTACTTACTTATACAATAAACCTTTTTAATAGTTTCTCTCTTTTTCATTATTCTTTTTTTAATATTTTTTCTTCTTTATTTATTTTGTCTTTAACTTTCTTTAATTTCTTCCATATCATACTCCTTTTTTTTCTTTGTTATTTTCTTTTTTTACTTTTTTGGTGTTAAGCTAAATTTTTAATATTATATATATATATTAAAAGTAAACTCTATTTTGATTTAATATATTTTTTTTCTTCAAGAAAAATATTTATGTGTGTTTACAAATAAAATATCACTTTTTTTTTTCAACTTCAACTTCGCATTAAATAGCATATTTAACTGAGAAAATAAAAGTGCATGTTTTATTCATCAACTTTAAAGAAAAATAGTAGTATTACATGGAGGAGAAAATACATCTTTTTCCTAATAGCTATCGCTACTTTTATTATAAATTATTTATTTTTTATATTTAAATGAAATTTTCCCTATTCTTTTTGTTGTATCTTTTTGTACGGGATCTCCAGGCTCTAGCTTGTACTCCTCTATCCACCTTATTTGTTATTTTTTTCACATTCTTTACAAAAATATTAATTGTCACAATGTAATTAAATTAGTCTTATTTATTAGTTTTCTCAATTTAAATTTTCTCTTTTTTACACCATATTAATATCTCTCTATATTTTTGCTAAGGGTCAATTTGAAATCAAACAACTAGTTATACCTTAATTTTTTTCAAAATGGTAATTATTTTAGCACATTTATTTTTATCTATGATTTCAAAAATAAAAGAAAGAGAACTATATAGAGAGCAAAAATAAAAGAAAGAGTACAATTAAAAATAATAAAGAGAACAAGCTCCTATAGCAAAACATAAAGAGAACAAATTGTTTAGCTTACACTGCTCTTACAGCACGTCGTCGAAATCGTTTGCCACATGGATTAAATTAATTTACAATTACAATCATGAGATAAATTTATACCGTTTGCTAATCACGATATAATTAAAAATAATAAAAGTAAGAACGAACAAATTTCATTAGACAAAGTGAATTTCTATATAGTAGAAGCACTGGTTTCGACCAGTGCTTCCAAATTTACCTTTTTATCCCTAATTGCTCTGTAATTTATTATATTATTCCTAATTAATTATTATAAGTCATTTTTTTTTACTATATTATTTCGACCAGTGCTTCCTAATTTATCTTTTTACCCTTAATTACTCCGTAATTTACTATACTATCCCTAATAAATTATTATAAGTCATTTATATATTAGAATTAATAATTTTTTTTACTATATTATGCCTAATTAATTATTATAAGTTATTTATATATTAGAATTAATAATATTTAAATAATAAAATAGATATTTATGATGTTTGCTTCAGCTGTTTTAATTGTGATTTTACTATATCATCCTTAATTAATTATTATAAGTCATTTATGTATTAAAAATTTAATAATATTTAATTAAAAAAAATAGATGACATGTTTGCTGCAGTTGCTTCAACCATAATTTTGCTAAATATCGCTCATAATTAATTATTATGAGTCATCTAAGTGTTAAAAAATTAATAATATTTTTTTAAAAATAGAATAAACATAAAATGATAGATTAACTCTTGATATATTAAATTAAGTTGATCTCCTTCAATCGTGATTTTATCATATCACCCCTAATTAATTATTATAAGTCATTTATGTATTAAAAAGTTCATAATATTTAATTAAAACATTCATTTCGACATGGCTACTTCGAGAGTTGCGCTGTGATTTTACTATATCACTCCTAATTAATTATTATAAGTCATTTATGTATTAGTATATTAATAGTATTTAATTAAAACAAGATATGCATTTATGACATGTCTGTTGCAGCTGTTTTAACCATAATTTTACTAAATATCGCTCCTAATTAACTATGATGAGTCATCTAAGTATTAAAAAAATTAATAATATTTAATAAAATGATAAAATTGACAAATGATAAATTAACTCTTGATGTTTTAAATTAAGTTGGCGTCCTTCAACCTTGATTTTACTGTATCACTCCTAATTAATTACTGTAGGTCATTTATGTATTAAAAAATAATCATATTTAATTAAAAAAGAAAAATAGACATTTATGATATGTCTATTTCAGCTGTTTTAATCGTAATATTACTAAATACTGCTCTTAATTAATCATCTAAGTATTAAAAAATTAATCATATTTAATAAAAAATAAAATAGACATAAAATGATAAGCAGGTAGCAGATCGACGTGTTTGTTTGTGTTGCCTACTTAGATACTTCAGTTTATATTTTTTTATTTTTCTTTCAATTTTAATCTATTATATATTTGAGAATTACGTAAAAGTAGTATAAATCATAATAATTAACAATTCAAAGTAATTAAAAAGACATAAAAAATTTTGGTTGACTCTCTAAATTTTATTACTGTCACGTAAATTGGAACAGAAGAAAAAGTACTAGAAATCACAACAATTAATAATTTAAAGTATTTTTAAAATATGTAAAAAATTTAGTTAACCTTCAAAAATTGTATCAATACCACATAAATTGAGACAGAGGATATAACATATATCATTTAAAAATTATATAAAAAATATTTTAAATCACAATAGTTTATCTTGAAAATGTTTTTCGCGCTGCCATCTCAATTCTAACTGTTGTTATATTTGGATATCTAGATCTGATAATATTGTGCACCCATCTATAAGAATTTCTTAACTTAGTAGTGGTTTAAAACATTTCAATATCTGTATTTATAAGTGTTTTGCCTTTGAGAAGATGATCCAAGACTTTATTGTAAATTGAAGTATCTTTTGTTTCAGTTTTTGTATGAAATAATTCTATGAATATTAGTTCTACATCTTTTCTATATTTTGTAACAGATCTCAATCTTATCATCAAACAATTAAAATAGTCTGACTACACGACACATCATACTTTCTTATCATGTGGAAAAAAACTATCTTAGCGAGTACCGCCAAATAGTTATTATTTAAAAAGTTATCATTTTAAATCACTGTTCATTTATGTTTGTATCTCATCAATATCGAATTTTATTACTAAAAAATGTCTATAGTGTTGGGCTCGTGCTGATATGGGCCATGCACCTCTAGTCAAATATAAAGCATGACAAATAAAAGAAATACATGTCAAAAAGAAAAACAAATCAAATCAAATACAATATAGAGAGAAAAAATAAAAGAAAGAGAACAAGGAAAGAGAGAGAAATTATAAGTGGGGCCACAAGCTCCACATGTTAATTTATAAAGGGCCTCATACAAGTATTACATGGCGTATGAGGCCCATAATAAATTTTTCCCCATTTCCCCCACCTCCCACCAGTTCCCCACCCCTTTCCTTCATCCCCACCAGTTCCCCACTCTTTTCCCCCGTCCCCCCACTAGCCATTCCCTCCGCCCCCACCCTCACCCAGCATACACACATACACACACATGCAAAACCCAAAAAAACAAAAGATTTCACACACAAAAAATTCAAATTCAAGAATTGTTTCAAAAATTGAACAAATTATTTTGATCAATATTTTTAGATTATTGAATATTATTTCTTTAGTTATTGAGGGGGTGAGTGTGTTTTGAATATTATTTATTTGATTGTTGATTATTGAATTATTTAGACATAAATTTTTTATATTATTGAATAAATTTCTTGTAATAATATATAGAATTTCCATTTTTAAAGTTATTTTGATAGGTACCAAATATAAATATAAATATTTTTTTTTGAATAAATGAGTGAGCGTGTGGGGGGGTGGGGGGATGAGGGAGGCTTTTTTTTTTTTAAATATTATATATATATATATATATTGAATATTTAATTTTCTATGTGTCATTTAGAGATGACATGACATGCGACATATCGGCGAGTGTATTACACTCATATTAGTTGGATGAAAAAAGAGTTTAAAATGTTATGTTTTGATGGGTAAAGGGTTTAAAATATTTTGGTTTGACGAGTTAAAGAATCCAGATGATAAAGTGTAAGTAGAAGTGCCTACTTTACAAATCAGGACAAGTACAAGTGTCTACGGAGCTATTTCGCCTTTTAGTTTTGTTGTATTATGTTGATTGCCGGGTCATGGGCCTTTTCCCATGATATGGTAATTGGCCCATTGTTGGTCCTAATAAAATGGCCCATGACCTTTATTTTTTTGAAAAATTACCTAAAGAACAACTTAAGTTTCTAAACTACTAAAATCCCTCCATTTTAAAAATATTACATATATCCCAACATTTACTACTTTTACCTTGTGTAGTTAAAAGTTGAGATATATGTTAAAAACTTTCTTTTATAATTACAACTTTACCAAATTAAGCAACGATTTCCTCCTCTTAGAACACCTTCTTTTCTGCTGCAGTTTCAATCTCTTTTTTTGCTCTAATTCAAACTTTTGAATTAAGGTAAAATTTTTCCTAAAATCATATACAATATCTTATTATTATTATCAAGGTTATTTCACCTAGTTCTCGTTCCATATCCCATTTCTCATTCCATGCTACCGCAAAAATGACTGCCCATTTTAAGAAGAACAAAGAGAAGTGCGGCTATGTCAGCGCTGTCATGGTTGTATAGGTAAGCACAAGAAGCATACCGATGGTCGTGGTAATGCCAGAGGTATGCCCTACTGTCAACATCGACAAGCTTTGGTCACTTATGTCCATAAGAGGTGAAGGATAAGGCTGCTGCAAGCAAAGGTAGTGCTCCGTTGATTAATATGACTCAGTACGGGTACTTTAAGGTGTTGGGAAAAGGTGTTTTGCCGGAGAATCGGGTTGTTGTGGTGAAAGCGAAGCTGATTTCAAAGAATGATGAGAAGAAGATTAAGGAGAATGGCGGTGCTGTTGTGCTCACTGCTTAGGTTTGTCTTTATTTAGTAGTTTTTTGTATTCGTATAGTCGATCTTGACTTGTTTGAGATTAAGGCTTATTTTATCTTTAGTTTTGGAGTTTGATTATTAAGGGATGTTCAATATCAAAATAGATTTCTCCATTAATATTTTGCTGAGCGAAGAAAAAAATCAATTGAAAACCTCGATAGAAGATGATACGGTAACCAATGGATTCAAAGTCATTTATCTTTCGAGGAAGAAAAAGTGAACTACACTTAGCTTGGAAATACTCTCTAATCATCAAGTTAGTGGAAAAAAAAATTGTGCATCATTATATCAAAACAAAAATTCAAGATTTATGGAGACCTTCAGAGTAATTTCTTGTATCTCTTATTCTCTATTTTTGTTATATGTATCTCTTGTTTTTTTAAGTTTAAGTGAAATAAAGATGTCAAAGATAAATATTAGTAAGCTTAAAGATATGTATTGTCTACGAGGTTGTTTTGTATGTATCTCACACTATTTTTTGTTTTGATTCAATTATTATACCAAAGATACATATTTTGTAAAACAACAGATACATTCTAAGCTTTTTGTATTTCTGATTTTGTTATTGTGAATTTATGTATCTCTTATTATTTCAGATTTGGGTAATTTCAGGATTAGATATACATATTTACACATACATGATACTCTTTTTAATATCTTGTATCTATTATTATCTGTTTAAGTTTTATATGTATCTCTTATTTTTAAGTTTTAGTGAAATCAACATACTAAAGATACATGTTAGTAAGCTTAAAGATACATATAATGTATGGGAGGTATGCTATATATATCTCTCATTATTTTATTTTTTGGATTCAATTATTTATATCAAAGATACATATTTTGTAAAACAATAGATACAATTTAAGCATTTTGTATCTCTGGTATTGTGTTATTGTGGATGTATGTATCTTTTGTTGTTGCCTATATATATTTTCTTGATGTTCATACTTCTCTATATTTTTCTTTGCAGGTTTGTCCCATATATAATGATGAGGTCTCATGTCACCAAGGATCTATAGCTCTATGACACTTTGTATCAAATCAAATTATTGTATTGAAATCAGTCAAAGATTTATAGAATATGTGGAGGAAAATGCACAAATTTTTCATTATCATATTCTATTGACATAAATTCTATTTAAATTGAGGGGTATGACCTTCATGTATGTTTATTGAGTATCTAAATATATGAATTTCCACTCTGTTCATAAAATAAACTACTTTCGTTCCTAAGAAGAATCAGGATTTTGAATGCACGTAGATAAGGATAGGCTCCTGCTTTGACTAACTTATGCAACTTATCAAGTATCGCGCTGTAAAAGTTCTATACTCAAGAGGTTAAAACAAAAATAATGTTGACAAAGTGCTAAGCAGGAAAACTCAAGATTCATTAGAAATTAAAATTCTTTAGTAGTAAAGTTTATAGAATAGAAAAAAAAAGTTACAGATTCTGACAATTTATGATCCTTAGTAAGTCTTTTCAAGCTATAGCACAAAACAATGCTTCTTTGCATTTGAAGGAATATTGGGGAATATACAATATGATGGACTTGAAAAAACTAAAAAGAAAAGCAAAAGAAACGTTCTATAAAAGAAAAAAGTATTGTACTCGAAAATAGTGTTCGAGTTAATTTGCACGCACCATGAATATTTCATGGGATAGCTACTATTTACCAACAACACAGATACCAGATAACTCTATCCACCAAAGTTTGAACGGATCAATATAGAAATCATCTAGTGTTTTGACATCTCATAATTCTAAGTGAGTTTTTTCATGCTATAGAACAGATCAATGCTTCCTTGAATTTCAAGAAGGATTTGGGACATATACAGTCGGATGGATTTGTAAACTGTAAAAAAAAAAGAATAAGATAAACTCTCTATAAACAGAAAAGAATATAGTATAAGTAAAAGACAAAAACAACTTTTTTCTTCTCCTTTTAGCTGAATCACGTTCAATTTATGTTGCTCGGACTCTTTAAAAATAGTGCGTGCATGTTTGAAGGATCCGGTAAGACCGAGACATCAGTTTTTAAGATTCCAGTAATATAATCTCCAACCAATATGACTATATCCACTTATAGAGGTCAGTCCCCAACCGACATAATGCCTTAAATATTCATATTCAATCCTCCGAACAACATTTTAGGACATAGCTGGAATCATACAAAAAAAACTTCATAATCTATTACAAAAAATAAGATGTATTTTAACGTACTAAAAAAATAATGAGAGATACACACACTGCACCATCATGCACAAAAAATGAGAGATACATACACTACATAATCTTTTTTATGCTTATATCACTAAAACTAAAACATCACGAGATACATATATATACACAATCAAATTACCAGAGATACAAAAACATGAAAAATGTATCATGCTTGAAAAAATATGTATCTCGGCCAACTTAATCCCTAAAAAAATATAACATGAGATACATACATCTACAATAACACAGAATAATATATATAGAAAGTGTAAGAACATAATACCATAGATACAAGTTAACACAAAATGTATCTTTAAGCTTAAAAATATGAATCTTTTGTATGATTTTTTCATTAAAATATAAAAAATATAAGATACATATAAATGCATAAACAGAAAATGTGTTATACAAGATAACACAATATGTATCTTTAAGCTTAAAAACATGTAAATATTGTAATGCTTATTTCAATAAAATATAAACAACACGAGATACAAATAAATGCTTCTCGTGTCTAAATTGAAACAGAAGTAACATCTATAGCATGTATTGCTACATGCTCAACCAATGCTTTAGTAATTGACCAATCCTTTATGCCAAACCAAATGAGATGTTTAGTTTAGAAAAATAAAAAAAAATAAATGAGACAAGACTATACAACCATAAGTCATAAAAGTGTTTACTAGGATGAGACGACACAATACTAATGTGAACTAAGCAACATTACATTGACAAAATATTCTAGTAATTCATGAATTAACTAATTACAACAGAACTAATTACAATAGACAAATAAATCTTCTTGTTTTAACTAATTAGTACAAAAAAGGAAGCTGATTTCGAAGAATGTTGAGAAGAAGATTAAGGAGAATGGCGATGCTGATTTCGAAGAATACTGACAATTTTTTGCAATCTCAAAACAGATTATGGAAAGGTTCTTATTTAAAATGATGGAATAACAAATTAATTACCATATTTTGTGGGATATTATATTATTTTTACCATAATTAGTTAGCTTAATTGCTATTTTAATGTTAGTGTAGTCGTTAGATCCTTTAAAACATGCTAATTAGTTTAATTAAAACAAGTATCTGTAGAATATATCTAACTTAAGTTATATGTATCACCAAAGTCTAAAGATTGAGATTTTATAAAATTTTGAAAATATTTAAATTTTTTAGTAAATACTAGTAAACATGTCGTTATATATATGTAATTTTTACTTTTTCTTTTAAAAGCTATTGTTTAGAACAAATATATGAAATAACTATAGTTGTAGCTCTTTTTGTTGTGGTGGTGGAACTTTAGGTGAGTTTTAATTATTTTTTCTAAATTAAATTTGCAATTTTTTTACAGGTTTTGGATGTACGGAAGTTTACATGAATCAAATTTTAGACTATGAACAAATAGGTCATCTTTTAATTAAGAATATCAAGAAAATTTTATGTTACCCTCTAAGGGATATTAGCTGTATATTTTTTTAAGTGTTCATGCCCGAAAATATTGTGACTAGATTAGATATATAATGTCCGTAACTGATGTTGATAATTTTGTCCTGGTTAAATCGTCTTTGTATTATCTTTTTGTTATCATGTTCTTTAAGTATCAATAATCGATGGTTTTTTTCAATGAGTCTTTATTTTCGATTACTAATTCTAAAATGATTTGTAGGCTATATATGACAGGGCCAATTTATTAAATTATTTGTAAAGACTCACTAACTTGTTTAGATTCCGACTCTACTCTCTTTTTGACTTTGCCCTTTCCTCGCACTATTGTGGTCTTTTACTTCTTAGCCGGAGGTGGCATCTGTTTGAACATGCACAGTGGAAGCAACAATTCTACAGGATCAATAACTTACATAATATCTACAAAATATATGCAAAATAAAAATAAAAAAACTTACCTCTTGAAGCTTTCACACAGTTCGTTCAACATCTTGTTAGCCAGGTCTACTACCTTCTACTACTTCCTGATTAACTCTTTTAATCAACACTTGTGTGGGCAAGTGACTTATTGTTTTACTGGAAAAGGATTATTCTCCTTTGCTGGAAAAGACTCCCTTATTGATCCAATCTTTCATTGAAGAAGTAAAGGGAAAATACAAATGGTTTTGTTCCATTATTTCTGCCTTAATGACACTATAATGAACAAAACGTATTTGCCTTAATTAGCCCCATTAAGGGAAAAACTTTTTCATCTCATTAATTGATCTTTAAAACCTTGTTTATTGATATTAAAGTCCCTTTATACAGAAGACCAGTAATATTACTTCTTCGAAAAATAATTCTTTTCTTTTTCAAAATTGATTAGTTAATCAGGCATAGCAGGGACCGCAAATTTATTAACTGAGGCTTCTAATTATGATATTAATTTAGTGGTGAATGAATTATCATATCATAATAAATTGCATATTATTCCACTAAAATCTGTAATTGCTCTCCTCGATTTAATTTTTAAATTTACCATTACATCTTATTTAACTCCCTATGTTAGAATTACCGACACCAATCAATGAAATTAAATTCTCTAAAAAATTTAACTCTTTGATTAATTTAATCCTTTATTTATAATGCTTAACTTATCTCACATGATGGATACAAAATCCACCTACAGGGTTTTCACGTGAAAACTTGTAAGCAACCATAAAAAGGTGTCTTCTATCTCAAGTTCGAGACATGGTTCTATCAACTAATTAATATTTCACTAAGTGATTTGTCGTCATCCAACCTATTAGGAATATATTGACTCACAAAAGAGTTTCACCTTTTAATAGATTAAAACGACAAAACAAATCGTATAGATCATAATAATTATATCAAGATTAAGAGTATAAGTACATGTAATGGACTAGAGAAATCATTTATTAATATTCAGAACATAAACGAATATCTCTAATTGGTCCATTCAATACATACAAAATGTACTATCACAAGGAGTTGGAATATTACCACTCTCATAATTAAGATCAAATTATATTTAATCTTGTGCTACAATCATCAAGATGTTTGTCCTACTTCATCTTTGATTGTGAACGTTAATTTATTACTTATAAGAACCGATAATTTTAATCTTTCGTGCACGAGTTAAAATACTCCATACACAAAATTATTTACTATATAAGCAAATGACACACATGTTAACACAATGATCTATTCAAATAAATTTTTATTAATATAATAAATTGTCTTTACATGGGATGAAAATATTATAATATAAAACAAATTACATGGTTAATAGTATATCCTAACAATCTCCCACTTAGACTCATAACCATGAATGCACAATTTTAACACCCATTTCTTCCATATGCTTATCAAAAGCCTTCTGGGTTAAGCTCTTTGTAAATGGGTTTGCCAAAATTTTCTTCGACTCAGTCTTCAAAACTCTTACATCATCCCTTTGAGTTATATCTCAAATCAAGTTATATTTTCTCTCAATATGCTTACTTCTTTTATGGCTTAATGGTTCTTTGAATTTGCAACTGCACCACTATTGTTACAGTAAAGTGGTAGTGGTGTTTGCACTAAAGGAACAACTCCAAGCTCTTTCAGAAAGTTACCGAGCCAAACAGCTTCTTTAGCTGCCTCAGAGGCAGCTACATATTAGGCTTCCATGGTAGAATCAACAACACATGATTGCTTGATACTCCTCCAAACAATGGCTCCACCTCCTAATGTAAACACATATCCTGAGGTCAATTTTCTAGAATCTTTATCCAATTGAAAATTTGAATCAGTATACCCAATAGGTACAAGATTTCCAGAGTGAAAAATAAGAATGTAATCCTTAGTCCTTTTAAGGTACTTGATTGTATGCTTAACTGCAGTCCAATGTTCTTGTCCAGGATTAGACTGAAATCTGCTAACCATGCCAACAGCAAAGCAGATATCTGGTTTAGTGGACAACATAGCATACATGAGGCTCCCTACAGCAGAAGAATAAGGGATTGCCTTCATTCTCTCTATCTCATTAGTAATATTGGGCGACTGATCTTTTGATAAAGTAATTCCATGCCTAAGGGGAAGGAATCCCTTTTTGAAATTTTGCATGCTAAATCTTGGAAGAATAGTATCAATATAAAGTGCTTGAGATAAGCCTAATATCCTTTATTTGTGATCTCACATAAGTTTGATCCCAAGGATATGAGCTGCTTCTTCCAAGTCTTTCATATCAAAACGTGGGGACAACCACTCCTTAACAGAATTCAACATGCCCACGTTATTTCCTATGAGCAAAATTCCATCTACGTACAGAATAAAAAATGCTACTTTGTGTTCATCCCATTTTTTATAAACGCATGACTCATTTTTACATTGATCAAAACCAAAAGTCTTAATCGAATTATCAAAACAAGTATTTCATGCTCTAGATGCTTGTTTCAAACCATAAATAGATTTCTTAAGTTTATAAAACTTATGTTCATTTCCACTTTCCATGAAACCTTCTGGTTTTGCTATATAAATGCACTTGTCAAGACTTCCATTTAGGAAAGTCGTATTGACATCCATTTTTCAAATCTCATAATCATAATGAGCAACAATGGATAAGAGAATCCTAATGGATTTAAGCATAGCTACCGGGGAAAAAGTTTTCTCATAGTCAATTCCTTCTTTTTGAGTAAATCCTTTCGCAACAAGCCTAGTCTTAAAAGTTTGCACTTTTCCATCCATACCTCTCTTTCTCTTATAGATCTATCTGCATCCAATGGGTTTGACTTCCGTAGGTGGTTCTACAAGTTCCCAGACTTGATTAGAATACATAGACTCTATTTCAGATTTCATAGCAGCAATCCACATTTTAGCATCTTTATCATGTAGTGCTTCGGCATAATTAAGAGGTTCCATATTAGGCTCTTCAGGAATTCTATCATAAGATTCTTCCAAGATCGCAAACCGTAAAGGTTTTCTAATAATTCTCACACTACGAAGCTGAGTCACTACAAGATCTACTATATTTGGAGCTAAATTTTGAATACCTTGAATGTCATCCTGCACTAAGACAGGTTCCTCGATATTATCCTGAATATTTTCCTCCATAATTGCAGGCTGCTCGATATTACTCTCAGTACTTTGAGGTAGGTGTACTGTCAAGTGTTTGCTCTTATCCAACCTCTTGCCTATTGATATTTCTCCCTCTACATAGATGCAGTGGTATGTCAGTAATGGTTTTTGAAATTTGTTCTTGTGTTTCATTATTCGTTATTCTATTGCTCAATTCCTATAAAATAATTTTACTTCTAGGAACGTGATTCATTAAATAATCCTCTTCAAGAAATTTGGCATTTGTCAAAATAATTACTTTTTGTTCCTTAGGACAGTAAAATAAACTCTGTTTCATCCCTTTTGGATATCTAATAAAAATGCACATTTCTGTCCTAGATTCCAATTTGTCATCTTTTTCTTTTAGAATATGTGCTGGACAACCCCGAACCCGAATATGTCGTAGACTAGGCTTGCGCCCACTCCACAATTCAGATGGGGTTAAAGGTACTGATTTTAAAGGAACCAAGTTCAGAATATAATTTGCAGTTTTTAATGCATAACCCCAAAAAGAAAAAAGCTAATCTAAATAACTTAACATTAATCTAACCATTTCCATAAGAGTTCTATTTCGTCGTTTTGCCACACCATTTTGTTATGGTATTCCTGGAGCAGAATATTGAGATGTAATTCTTGATTTTGATAAGTATTTAATGAATTTTACAGAAAGGTATTCCCCACGATGATCAGATCGTAATGTATGGATATGTTTGTTATATTGCGTTTCCATTTCCATCTTAAATTCTTTAAATTTTTCAAACCATTCAGATTTACGATTCAACAAATAAATGTATCCATATTTCGAGTAATCATCTGTGAAAGTCACAAAATACTTAAAATCATCTCTTGCTTGTACATTCATAGGACTACACAAATCAGTATAAATTAATTTTAACTTATTACCAGCTTTATTTCCTTTAGAAAAAAAATGTCTCTTGGTCATTTTACTTTCTAAACAAGATTCACAAGTTGGAAGTACCTCAACTTTCAATGAACTTAAAGGTCCATTAAAAACCAACCGTGAAATCCTATTTATATTAATATGACCAAGATGTAAGTGCCATAAGTATGTTTCACTCAATTTCGAAATACGTTTTCTTTTATGTGATTGATCAACATTATTAAGTTCCATTGTTTGTAGCATATCATGGGAAACATAAAATACAAACAAATCATGTATTTTAGGAGCAAAAATGATAAAATGCTTATTAAACTTAATAATTACACAATTATTAGGAAAATAAACATTATAACCAACATCCTTTATTCTTGAAACTGAAAGTAATTCCTTCTTATAGAGGGTACGTAAAGAACATTATCCAGTCTTAAAACTATAGAACTACAAAACAAAATAGAAATATTTCCTATTTCTAAGGATGGTGCTTATTCCCCATTTGCTTGAAATACATTCAGTTCATTTTCACTTAGGCGTCGTGTTTCCTGAAACCCTTGTAATGAAGTGCAGATATGATTAGTGGCTCCCAAATCTATAGCCAAAAATTGGGTAGAAACAACCGCTAAAATTATTTCAATGACATATGAAAAAGATGTACCTTGTTTCTGTATCTTAGCTATGTAGCTGGGATATTGTTTCTTATAATGACCAGGTTGCTTGTAATGATCGCACTTTCCCTTAGGCTTAGACATACCACCATTAGCACCTGAAACCATACGGGATTTCTTCTTTTTCTTTTTGCTTTTCAGCTTAGAAGTCGAAGATGAAGTTTTGTCAACCATCAATGCCGCAGGAGGATCTTATTGCTTAATAATATATTCTACCGTTTGCATCTCATTCAACAGTTTTACAAGAGATAAGTCCATCTTATTTATGTTATAATTCAAGTGAAACTGCTGAAAATTGTCTGGCAGAGTTTGCAGGACCATCTCAACCTGAGACTTCTTATTAATAACTGCATCAAGAATTTCCAGCCTATTCAGTAGACTCATCATTTTAGAACATGTTCCTTCACTGAAGTTTCTTCAAACATTTTCGTGGTAAAAAAACTTTCATGGCCGTCTATTTTGCAGCACGATATTGCTCACCAAACATCACTTTGAGAGATTCAAGCATATCGTAAGCAGTAGTCATGGATTGATGTTGATGCTGCAACATATTTTCCATAGAGGCAATAATGTAGCATCTTGCCATCTCGTCAGTCTTAACCAACTTATCGTAGGCTTTAATCTCATCATCAGTAGGTTCATCTGACTTAACAGGACATTCCTCAACCAGCACAAATTTAAAGCCCTCAGCAGTAAGAATAATATCCAAATTACGTTTTCAATCCATATAGTTAGGGTCTTTTAGTTTATTTTGATTCCAGATAGAAGTTGAGAGATTGAATGAAGACATGGTTAATCTGTTAAATAAGCAAATTAAACATAGATCATTAAACATGCTGTAGAATATATAATTCCTAAGACCAGATCACACATATAACCATGCACATAAATAGTTAGAATCGTTAGGAAAACTTAACCATTTAAGCAAATATACATGCAATGCCAGATATTTTATCTCTTAAATAAAATAGAACCAACTTAGTTAGAGAGTAAACTATTGATTTAAATTAGGTAAATATCATATTTTATAAGTCTCTGTACCATTGAATCAACATGTAACTTAGTTGAAAAGCTAATACAAGTCATAAAAAATAAGAGAATAGAAAACAGTATTACAATATACAAGTTTATCTGATGGGAAAGATGACCGATGTCAACATATAAACTCATATTATTTACTGTTATTAACCACTAAAAATCATAAGGAATGATCCCTATCACCACTGGTTTGCAAAAGATAATTTTTTCAGAATTTTTAATTTTTTCGAAAACATAAAATCGCCCAAAAGCTCATCAAAATGACCCCAAATGCCCAAAAAATGGCCTGTATCACAACTATCCGTGAGTATTGTTCAGTGGCTTATTTCCAATAAACGTACCAAATTTCAGGTCATTTGAAGTT
Organism: Capsicum annuum; assembly: GCF_002878395.1. NCBI lineage: Eukaryota > Viridiplantae > Streptophyta > Magnoliopsida > Solanales > Solanaceae > Capsicum > Capsicum annuum. The sequence continues at coordinate 109,727,618 of NC_061111.1, read as the reverse complement.
CATCAAAAATTAAAAAACTCCAAAACCGACCAAATCGACAATTATTGACCGAGCTGTTGTGAGGGTCAGCAGGGCTGCTTGTACTGCTTGGACTTACTACTACTGTTCATACAGTGAATAACGACTATGATTGGGTTTAGTCAAAACTCTATCATAATTTTTTTCCCTTAATCCACAAAACTATTTTTCACAAAACTATGTAAAATTCATTTTATGTTTTCTTGATGATAAACTTAGATTCTCTTGAAATCAATAACATCATCAAAAATATGAAAAGAAGCCAACAACAACATGATATCAAAAATATACAAAAAAAAAATAGACAGCAACAACATGATTTATACAACTATTATCCAACATGATATAAAAAATATGAAAAAAAAACAGCCAACAACAACATAATTTATACAACTATTATCCAAAATATGTACAACAAATCATGTAATTTCTTTTACATTATCTAGTGTATATAAGAAGACTACTGATACCAATTGTTAGAACATGCACAGTGGAAGCAACAATTCTACAGGATCAATAACTTACATAATATCTAGATAACATAACCAAAACGAAAATCGGAAAACTTACCTCTTGAAGCTTTCACACAGTTCGCTCAACACTTTGTTAGCCAAGTCTGCAACCTTCTACTACTTCCTGATTAACTCTTTTAATCAACATTTGTGTGGGCAAGTGACTTACTTTTTTACTGGAAAAGGATTATTCTTCTTTGCTAGAAAAGACTCTTATTTATCCAATCTTCCATTGAAGAAGTAAAGGAAAAACACAAATGTTTTTGTCCTATTATTTCTGCCTTAATGACACTATAATGAACAAAACGTTTTTGCCTTAATTAGCCCCATTAAGGGTAAAATATTTTTAGCTCTTTAATTGGTCTTTAAAACCTTGTTTATTGATATTAAATACCCTTTATATAGAAGACCAGTAATATTACTTCTTCTAAATATGATTCTTTTCCTTTTCAAAATTGATTAGTTAATCAGGCATAGTAGGGATCGCAGATTTATTAAGTGAGACTTTCAATTATGATATTAATTTGGTAGTGAATGAATTATCTTATTATAATAAATTACATATTATTTCACTAAAAATCTGTAATTGCACTCCTTGGTTTAATTTCAAAATCTACCATTGCATCTTATTTAACTCCTCACGTTAGAATTACCGACACCAATCAATTAAATTAAATTCTCTATAAAATTTAACTCATTGATTAATTTAATCCTTTATTTATAATGCTTAACTTATCTCACATGACGGATACAAAATCCACCTGCAGGGTTTTTACGTGAAAACGTATAAGCAACCATAAGGGGTGTCTTCTATCTCAAGTCCGAGACATGGTTCTATCAACTAATTAATATTTCACTAAGTGATTTGTCAACATCCAACCTATTAGGAATATATTGACTCACAAAAGAGTCTCACCTTTTAATAGATTAAAATGACAAAACAAACCGCATAGATCATAATAAGTATAGCAAGATTAAGAGTATAAATACATGTAATGGACTAGAGAAATCGTTTATTAATATTCAGAATATAAACGAATATCTCTATTTGGTCCGTTCATTATATACGAAATGTACTAGCACAAGAAGTTGAAATATTACCACTCCCATTATTAAGATCAAATTATATTTAATCTTGTGCTACAATCATCAAGATGTTTGTCCTACCTCATCTTTTATTGTGAACGTTAATTTATTATTTATAAGAATCGATACTTTCAATCTTCCGTGCATGAGTTAAAATACTTCATACACAAAATTATCTACAATATAAGCAAAAGACATACATATTAACACATTGATCTATTCAAATAAATTTTTATTAATATAATAAATTGTGTTTACCTGAGATGAAGATATAATATTATAATACAAATTACATGGTTAATAGAATATCCTAAATGAACCTCTCTTGGTGTATAAGTGTTCGACTCCATAGTCCGCTCGGTGATTTTAGTATCCATCCTAATTTCATTCCTTCACTTTGATGTTAGTCTATTAGCTTGTTCAGAGGCTTCTTTCTCACTCGATAGTTTTTCGGAAGGTGATTTACCAGATCCACTTCCGTGAGAACGTGTTTGGCTTGTTATTGACTGCCATAGAACCTGTCAAGTTAAAAAAAAATCCATTGATATGACTACAGTTTGACAACTTGTAATGATGTGAAATGCACTTGCACTCTGTAAATTAAGGGAGTGCTTACATTGCCATTAGATAGAGTTTCTACTTAGACTACACAAAAACCTATAAAAGAACTCATCCATAGAATATATCAAACATTTGGATTGTATAGTTGTTCTTGCAAATTCCAGCAGCATAGGGCTTTCAATTAGCCTCCCAAAATTCGCGAGATAGAGGCACTTAGAGTTTTCTACCCCGTGTAATCAGTCAATACTCAACACCAAATTATATGAAATTCAAGTATCAAATTCACAACTTGAAAACAACCGCAATATCAAATCAAAGAAAGAAAAAAAATTGTTCTCCACTTCCTAAGGGGACTGGATACAGTGGCACACAACTGGGAAGAGGGAAAACAGGAGAAAACAGAAGAAGAGAAGAAACTAGTTGTTCATCTTCGATAGAATAGGAGCGCGTAGTGGCGTGCAAATAAGCTAATGTAGTATAGGGAGATTTAGTATTTTAACTTATGAAAAAGGGAAGGCTTTTTAGTAATTTTATTATAGGATTATCTTGCACACACTGATCTTGTTTCGGATGCAAGCTGGTAGACGAGCACAAAATTAGTTCTTTTCCTTGAGCACGTGATGGGCACTTGTTCTACACTACTTCACTGCTTTGTAGAATAGGTACCACACATGGGCAGGTTGAGCTGAAGTTGGGTTAGTTTAGATGAGCTGAACAAATAATTGGGCTAATGTTCAATCCTGTCCAAATGCATTTGGATCAAAATGAGCTAGGTAAGATGGGCTAAATTATGTTATGTGTCATCGGTTATAACGCGATCCGCCCAAATGCAAATTAATCAAATTGAAAACACTAACAAGTTTTTTTGGTTTTTCTGTCTTTTTACTTTTTTTTTTATTCCATTTATTCCCTTTTTTTATTTTTTCCTTTTTATTTTTCTTTATTTTTTTTTTTTCTTTTTTTTTTTCTTTTTCAATCTATTTTTTTTTTACTTTTTTCTTTGCAATCTTTTTTTATTCTCTTTTTTTTCTCCGTTTCATCTTTTTTCCCTTTTTTTTCCACTTTTTTGGTAATTCCTTTTTCTTTTCTTTTATTTTTTTGTATTGTTGTTGTTGTATTTTATATTTTATATATTTTTTAAATTTTATATTTGTTTGTATCATATATATTTAAAATAAATTTATTATTTATATTTGAATGCTTTAGCCGTGAATATAATTTATCATTTGTATTTGTATACAAATAGTTATAAGGAATAATTATATTTACTTGAGTCTAAAATATTTAATATGCAATATGTCATTCAATGCAAATGTATCGTTAGTATTAGTATGTCAAGTTTATCATTTGCATTTCTATAAAAACATGTGTTAGTTTTATGTGTATGGTTCAAGTTGTATAAATATGTATCATTTGTTACAAATGTAAACATTGTAGTTGCATAGTTTAACATTTTATTTTTGTAATTTATCATTTATATTTGTATTTCTCAATTTGTATTAGTAAAATTCAATTCATATCAATGAAGATAAATCGTATAAAATATAAATAATGATGAGAACTACAAATTATAAATACAAGTGCGAACTATAAAATATAAATATAAACACAAGCGTGAACTATAAAATATAAGTATAATTGTATCAACGAATATAAAAATATAAATGATGATGTGAACTATAAAATACAAATACAAGTAGAATTATAAAATACAAATACAAATGTCAACTATAAAATATAAATACAAATACAAGCGTGAATTATAAAATATAAATGCAATTGTACCAATAAATACAAAAAAATAAAATAATAATTCGAATATAAATACAATAATCCATTGTGGTATTTTCGTTATCAATCATAACTTGTGCTCCACATAGCCATATTTTTTAAAAATATAAATAAAATTAAATTAAAAAAAGGAGAAATAAAAAGTTCAAAAAAAAGAAAGAGAAATACAAGCTATAGATAGAATACAGAATAGAAAAGGAAAAAAACAAAAAAAAAAAGAAATGAAAAAAATAAAATAAAAAAGAAGAAGGAGAAAAACGAAAATAAGATGAAAAAAAATAAAAAAATGGGGGAAAATATGAAAAAGAAAACAATGAGAAAAAAATACAAGAAAATCAAAAAAATAATAATCAAAAAGTAAAAGAAAATGAAAAGAGATAAAAGGAAAAAAATGATGGTGAATATAAATCTAACGACCGGTTATGATGTATCTGTCTTCTTCCATGACTTGTACTCGACGTAATCATATTTTTCAGAAATACAAAAAAATATAAAATATAAAATATAAAATACAACAAAAATGAAAAAAATGAGAAAGAGAAAAAAAAAAACAAAAAAGAGGAAATTAAAAAGAAAAAAGAAAAAAGAAAAAACCAAAAAAAAGTGAAAAAATGAAAAAGAAAGAGAAGTAAAGGCTAGAGATAAAACACTGTAAAAAAATGAAAAAAAGAAAGAAAAATGCTATAAATTGTAAATTTGAAAGTTCAGCTAGAAATACTCTCATTTTGTTGAAACCTAGACTACTTTTGTAAGTCCCCTATTAATAAAACAAGATTTTGTAAAAGCTTTAAGTAATTTGATGAGTCAAGTTTGGGCATCATCGTGGGTCTATTTGGGTTGCTGATTTGTATTAGGTTGATTTGAGCTAGCCCAAATTAGCCCATTATTAAATTCACTCTTGCCCAAACCCATCAAACCTTGGGCGGGTTGCGCGGATCATTTGGGTTTAGGCTAATTTTGCCACCCCTAGATGTGATTGTGCTCGCGATGTGTCTGTTCTTGTAAGCCCAGTGAATATTGTTTATTGCAAGACTAGACTTTCAAATGCCTTCAATCTGATAGTCTCGGATTACAATTAGAGTAAATTAACTAAACATTAACTTGAAACTTCACTCTAAAAAATTCAAGACTCCACTTATAAACTAGTTTGATACATCACTAACATTAATTAGAGACTTCACTAATAAACAAGTTTGACACTTAGGTGAAACACATTTTTTTCTCACTTCATTAATCCATAGAGGTATTCATGGATGATTTCTCAGATTCATTCAAAATATGTCTGGAGAATCTGAAAGTGACTTTGCAGAGATGTGTTGAATTTAATCTAGTACTTAACTGGAAAAAATGCCATTTTATGGTAAAGGAGGGTATTATGCTGGGCCACAAAATTTTTAAAAAAGAGATTGAAGTTGATCAAGAAAAGGTTGAAGTTATCGAGAAATTACCGCCCCCCATTTCAGTAAAGGAAGTGCGTAGTTTTCTTGGTCATGCAGGATTCTATCAGAGATTCATAAAAGACTTCTCAAAGGTTGCAAGCCCACTTTGCAAGTTGTTGGAGAAGGAAGTTAAATTTTTCTTCGATGATGAGTGCTTGAAGGTATTTGAATGCCTTAAAAAGAAACTGGTGGAGGCCCCCATTGTTATTGTACCTGACTGGGCCAAACTGTTTGAAATAATGTGTGATGAAAGTAGTGTTGCGCTAGGAGATATATTGGGACTAAAGAGGGATAAATTGTTTCACCTGATATATTATACCAGTAAAGCACTGAATGGAGCACAAAAGAATTACACAGTAACCAAACAGGAATTGCTAGCTGTGGTGTATGCTTTTAAGAAATTTAGGTCGTATCTTCTTGGAACTAAAATGGTAGTCCATACAGACCATACTGCCTTGCGGAACTTAATGTCCAAGAAGGATGCTAAACCAAGTCTTATTAGATAGGTGTTGCTACTGCAAGAGTTTGATTTCAAAGTCAAAGATAGAAAAGGTTGTGAAAACCAGGCTGCAGATCATCTATCTAGAATGGAATATGGACAGGAAGTGAGTGATGAAACAAAAATAAATGATGAGTTTTTGGATAAGGAGATCCTGGAAACTGTTGTAGAAACATTGCCTTGGTACACTGATTATGCAAATTACGTTGTGAGTGAGATCCTTCCAGAACACCTTTCATTCCACCAAAGGAAGAAGTTTTTGCATGATGTAACACATTATTTTTGGGATGAGCCTTATCTTTTCAGGCGATGTGTAGACAATATCATACGGAGATGTATGCCTGAAGTAGATGTACAATATATTCTGGAAGCGTTTCATGCTTCCCCAATTTGGGGTCACCATGCAGGTGACCGAACGGCCAGGAAGGTGTTGTAGAGTGGCTATTATTGGCCAACATTATTTAAAGATGCCCATAAGTTTGTCCAGGAATGCGATCAGTGTCAAAGACAGGGATCGATATCTAAACGACATGAAATGCCTTTGACTAAGATGCTTAAAGTGGAGTTATTTGATGTGTGGGGTATTGACTTCATGGGTCCATTTGTAAGTTCTTACGGGATGAAGTACATTCTAGTTGCTGTTGATTATGTGTCCAAGTGGGTTGAGGCTGTCGCATTGGCTGACAATAAGGGAAAGAGATTCATTGTATTTCTCAAGAAGAACATCTTCTCTCATTTCGGTGTACCACATACTATCATAAGCGATGGAGGATCTCACTTTTGTAAAAAACTATTTCGAGCGGCTCTGGCAAAGTATGGTGTGAAACACCACAGAGTGGATACTCCATATCACCCGCAAACCAGTGGGCAAGTGGAGGTGTCGAATTGTGAAGTGAAGGCCATCCTATCTAAGGCAGTGAATGCTAGCAAAAAAGACTGGTAACGAAAACTTGATGATGCTTTGTGGGCATACCGAACTGCTTTCAAGACACCTATTGGAATGTCACCATTTCAACTGGTCTATGGAAAGGCATGCCATTTGCCAATAGAATTGGAGCACAAGGACTTATGGGCACTTAAGAAGTTGAATCTAAACTGGAAGAAAATGGTAGAAATAAGATTAAGGCAACTGAATGAGATGGATGAATTCCGCCTTAGGGCATACGAGCGAGTAGATTTGTATAAAGAAAAAAATGAAAAAGTACCATGACTGGAAGATAGAGAAACGAGAGTTCAAAAAAGGGGACTTGGTACTTTTGTTTAATTCCAGACTTAAATTATTTCCTGGAAAGCTGAAATCTAGGTGGTCAGGCCCTTTTAAGATAAACCAAGTCCACTCCTATGGAGTATTGGAGCTCAAAAATGAAGATGGCAGTACCTTCAAGATTAATGGGCAACAGGTAAAGCTGTACATTGGACCAGAAGAATCAGTGAAAAGCATCACCATTATTTCTCTCGATGAAGTCTGAGGTAATCGAGCCACCTGATTCATGCCGCGACATTAAATCAAGCGCTGCATGGGAGGCAACCCATGAGTCCTGAGAATAACCCACTCCAGGTATATCCTAACACTTAGTTTCATTATGTTTTGATTTTTAGTTGAGGGTGTTGGGTAGCATGTTGTTGTAGTATATTCTACAAATAACTAGGAGTAGTGCAAGTTCTGTAGGTAGTCAACTAATTTTTTTTTTGATTTTGAACATCTCTCTGAAGCTTTATTTTGCATGACTGTGTGAATTGCCTCAAATTGTGACTATTGAGCATCTGGTTAGGGCATTAGTTTTGTGCTTAACAATCACAGCTAAATAACTGCATGAACCAGATAAGTCGTAGTTAGTGAAATGCTTGTGTGCCAAGTGTGTGTGAGATCTTATTGTATTCCCTGTGGTATTACTGAATCTAGAACTTGCCCAGTTCATTTTGCCTTGGTTGAGAGATAGGGTTTAGGAAAGGATCATAGGCCGTTTTTGAATGTAAGTCACTTTTATCCTAAATGACCTTCCTTGTACTGCATTATATCCCTTAATCCTCGTTTGAGCCTAAATTGACCATTTCCTTTCTATGAAACCCATCACCTTTTCTTTTTAAGTCATAATGAGCCTATATTGGCCCTGGTCCTCCTTGGACACTGTGCACCTCAACGTAGGCAAACAGGCTAAGTTAAGGGTGGATATCATAGGGGTGCGTGCTATAAGTTGGGTATGAAGAAGGGTAGAATAGAAGAGAAAAAATCAAAGAAAAAGAATAAAAGGTTGGGTGTTGGTGAAAAAGAGCAAGTAAAGAAAATCTGTTGGAATAAAAAGAAGTGCACCCATCCTGAAAGTGTGATCAAGAAAAGAAAAAAAGAGAAAAAAAGGTTAATAAGTGGACCCCACAAAATAAGGTAGTTTCAAGGAGGTTAGTTACTCTAAATGCCATTTAATACCATACCAGCCCCTAGCCTACGTTATAAGCCTGAGAAAGTCCTATAGTGATCCTAGCTTACCTGTCTAGACACTTCGATAATGACGATAAGGGAAAGTATATGGTATTTGGCATACAATGGTTGAACTTCATTCTGAGTGTGAGAGTCTTTGTGATTATCCCCATGATTATACCTTGATTGTTGATAATGAGAGAAAATGGGAATTTCTTTGTTGTGAGGGCACACTAGTATTTTGCTAAGTTACTTGCTTGTTTGGGTAGTGTACATTACATGCATGATTGTTGGCACTTAGTGATGCCATGGGTAAAAGCCTTTGTGTTACATTGTTGCTTTTCAATAAATTGCACAGTAGTTTGAGTTGGTTGAACTTGGAGGTGGTAAACTGAGTTTTGAGCTAAGAATTGGTTGTTGACTACTGAATGTTTGTTGTGTTCTCTTAGTTGTGTTTTGGTTGCTTGAGGACAATCAATTGTTTTAAGTTGAGGGTGTTGATGTGTGAGCAGATGCTAACATATTTGAGGCTTTTAACTCTAAATAATTACGAAGTCTTAAGCAACTTTTGGTTTTTTTTGATCATTTTCTTGTGATATTGCAGTTGTAGCAAGGATGGGAGGAAAATATAGAAAAAATAAACAAAATAAGTAAAATCTGGTACAAGTGAGCTGATATGAGCCTGATGGCATTTCTTGCAAGTCGTCAGAGATGTGGTAAGCTACCAGAAAAAGGCGTCAGGAAGAATAGTGGAGAAGAGTTACTGGATGAGAGTGACGACATTCTCAATATGTCATCACAAGTGTGGTAAGCTGTCAGAATATGTCATCAGAGTGAGCCAGAACATGGTGAAATAAGCTGAAGGTCTGACGATATTTGCTACACGCCGTCATAAGTGTGGTAAGTCATCATAGGACATCATCAGAGTGAGGCAAAACAGGTCAAGATGGCATGACTTCTGACGACATGTATGAGACACCGTCATAAACCTGATGACCAACACCAATATGGCGTGACCTAAATCTGAGCCTAGCTGTTATTTTATTATTTTATTTCCTTAATTAGGCTTTAGTATAAATAGTAGTTTTTAGAGTTTTTAAGGAGAGAAGTTTTCATTAGTTAGAACAAGAATTTTGGAGGGAGAAACACGTACATTATTCTCTTCTGCCAATTATTTTTAGTTTCTTTCTTATCAACTATTCTTGGATTTCTAACTTGGGATTTAATTGAAGAAATTATTTTTTGTTTTCCATCTATACGTAAGTTTATCATTATCATCATGAATTCAACTTGTGATTTCCTTCATCAAATTATGAGTGGCTAATTTCATTTGACGGGGTTATGGGATCCAAGGATTAGGGTTTGATATGACGCTAGGTGTTTAACGGATTCAAAGAGTAGTAAAACATCTTGAAATTCTGTGATTTTAACTGAAATCTAGTGGTGTCAAACATTAGATTATGCCTTAGGTTTTATTTGCTTATAACAGAGAAATAGACTAGAGGACGGGAATTATCAATAGGGACTCAAAAACAACCAACCTTCTGTTTAATGATTAATGCCGTAACTGGATTAATCTAACTGAGATAACATCCGATTGGATATAGATAAATTATCTAAGTTTGAGAGAATTAGATAATAAATTATCTGGTGAGGTTGAGAGATAAGTCAGATAGTATCATAGTCAGGGATATTTTGTTGTTCTACTCATTTCGAGGATCTCTAGCATTACCTGGTATCTGTCAATACCCGAAACCTTTGGTGATCATAACCCTGGTTTCCCATTTATATTGATAACAACTCTAAAAATTCAAAAAGTGAAGATTGATACATTATGAACTTTAAACCCCCAACTTTCGGAAATGATAAACTACCAGTAAAATATTTCATAAACAAATTGACGTTTACACCCTATTCCCAGTGGGATTTGACCCTAACCTAGTTGGGTTTTCTATTGACACGATCATTTACACCCATTCAAGAGTGTAATTTGAGTGTTATCAAGTGGTGGCTTATACTTCTAGGTAGTTAAAAGTTCATGAAAAAAGAACTACCCTACTCTTAACTTGGAGTTATTAGTGGTGGTATTTTCATTAAAAATTTGGTGTCACTATCTCAATGGGGTTCGAGTTCATATCTTTACTGATCATAAGAGCCTGTAATATATGTTTACTCAGAAAGAGCTAAGTCTTAGGAAAAATGAGGTAGCTTGAGTTGTTGAAGGACTATGATATGAGTCCTTAGTACCATCCAGGTAAGGCTAACATTGTTGCTGATGCTTTAAGCAGTTATCCATAGGGAGTCTGGATCATATAGATGAGGATAAGAGGGAATTGGTGAAGGACATTCACCGTTTGGGTAGTCTTAGAGTTCACTTCATGGACTCTGAGAGTGGTGGTGTGTTTGTGCATTCGGTATTGCAGTTATCTCCTCTTGTTAAGATAAAGCAAAAATAGATGTTGGATCCTGATTTGATGAAGATTAAGAGTAATGTGGGTCAGCAAAAGGTTGTTAACTTTTTGATTGGTGGAGATGATATCTTGAGGTACCAAGGTAGGCTATATAGTCCCGATATGGATGGGTTTAGGGAAAGAATTCTAGCCAAAGCTCATGAATCTCATTATGCTATTCATCCTAGTTCTACAAAGATGTATCATGATCTTAGAAAATTCTATTAGTGGAACAATATGAAATGAGATATGGCTAGCTATGTAGCTAAGTGTATGTATGTCAAAAAGTGAAAGTTGAGCACATGAGACCCAGTGGTTTGTACCAGAGATTGAGTTGCCCAAATGGAAGTGGGAAGTGATTAACATAGATTTCCTTATCGGTTTTCCTCAATCTCGGAATCAATTTGATTTTATTTGGGTCATTATGGATAGGATGGCCAAGTACTCTCACTTCTTATAGGTGAGGACTAGTTATTTGGCGGAGGATTATGCTAAGTTATATCTTGCAGAGATTATGAAGTTGCATGGTGCCACAATTTATGTTATTTCATATTGTGGTACTCTATTCTCATCTCATTTTGGGAAGTTATTTAAAAAAGGTTTGGGAACTAAGGTGTACCTTAGTACCGCTTTACACCCGCAGTCGGATAGACAAGCAGAGAGCACCATTTAGACATTTAAAGATATGACTCATGCTTGTGTGATCGACTATGGTGGTAGTTGGTTTGACCATTTGCCTTTGATTGAATGTGCTTATAATAATAGTTATCACTCTAGTATTGGTATGGCTTCTTTTGAGGCGTTGTATGGAAGGAGATGTCATTCTTCTATAGGGTGGTATGAATTTGGTGAGGGTAAGTTGTTTGGCCTTGATTTGGTTCACCAAGGCTTGGAAAAGGTGAAGGTGATTTGTGATAGATTGAAAGCCTCTCAAATTTGCCAAAAGTCCTATGCAGATGTAAGGCATAGTGATTTAGAGTTCAGTGTTAGCGACTGGGTATTCTTGAAGGTATCTCATATGAAATGAGTGATGCAGTTTGGTAAAAAGTGAAAGCTAATTCCTCGGTATGTTGGTCCCTACTTAATTTTGAAAAGGGTCGACAATGTTACCTATGAATTAGAGTTACCTTCTAGTCTGAGCTTCATTCATCTGGTTTTCCATGTCTCTATATTGAGAAAGTGCGTGGGTTATCATTCATCGATTGTTCCTTTGGAAGGGTTGGGTATTTCAGACTCCTTATCTTATGAGGTAGTCCCGGTTCAAATCTTGGATTGTCAAGTTTGTCGGTTGTGGACCAAGAATGTATCTTTGGTTAAGGTTCTTTGAAGGAACCATAAGGTTGAAGAGGATACTTGGGAAGAAGAAGAGGACATGAAGTCCAAGTATCCATTCCTATTTTCTGCTTCCGAAATTGGTGTAAAAGGTATGCGTTCTTCATCATACTTTTGTTTTCAAACTTTGTTAAAGGAAAGGTTAATTTCCTTGCATCTTTGTTTTATAACTTAGTTAAAGGTTAGTTTGATTGGTAATTGTGTTCAAACTCGTGCTTGTTCTTGCCTTACCCACATTTGAGGACGAATGATCCAAGTGGGGGAGAATTGAAACACCTTGGCTTTTGACCCATAGAAAATTTCCTGAGTTTTGTTTTTTCGGACAACAAATGATTTGAGCATACTTGTTGTAAATTAGTGTGGTTTGGATGATTTTTGTCCAAGGTATGAATAGACATCTTACCTCTCGTATGTTAGGGTACGAGTTGCACATGCTGAGGTCGTATGATGCCCTAAACTTATCCTAGTGCATTTTGTCTAAGGTACAGTTAAAGGGCATTTCTCGTATTCTAGGATATAAGTTAGACATTTGTGGTCATATGTTGGTCAATATGGAGGTCCAAGATGATGTGATGGTATGAGATAAGGGTACCACTCATACCCTAGGGTACGGCTTAGGGGGATGGGTCGTACCCTTCTGCGACCAAGTTTTCAAATTTTAAGTTGAAGATGTTCCAAAAATTTCCCACCCTAAAACCCTTAAGTCCCTACCTCTTAAAACATGTTGTGGCCCCTCATAAATCACTATTGAAAGATCAAACACTCCAAAAACACTCTCTAAACTCTCTCTTGAAAATTGGCTCTAGGGTTCTTCAAAGGTGTTCTTCTTTAGGCATAAGAGTCAAGTTTCTTCCGGGAATCTTCTTGAATAAGGCATGTGACTCTTCCCTCAATGTTAGTTTTCAAATATAATGTGTTTTAAAGTGTGATTATGATTCTTAAATGGTGGGTTTGAAAATAAAACTGAGGGTTTTGTTGCATATGATTGAGTATTATTTACTCATGGTTTAACTTGTGTTTATACATATTTTTGTTGATTGTTCGCACATATGGGTGCTTGATAATTGTGGTTTAACAAATGGGCCATGAGTTACCCTAAACTTGATGGTTTTTACCTTGATTTTGGCTTTGATAATAGTATGCCCTCGGAGTGTTTGTGAAAATGCCTAAAAGAATAAACTAGTCATATGTTAATAATGTTTTGAACTAAGGCACTGGCCTAATGAATATGAATGGTTGGTAAATGGTTTGGTGAAGGCCTTGTTGTCCATGTAATGATCTAAATGGTAACCTTGGTGGTTTACATTGTTGAATGGGTTTGAGTCCCTAAATATTAACGTGATTTATGTCTTTGTTTGACAATGGGTCTGAGTCCCTAAGATTTGGATTGAACAAGTGTCTTTGTTAGATGATGGGTTTGAGTCCCAAAGTCAAATGAATGCCTGGTTGATTGATAATGGTAACGCCATGTGCTATACTTGATATTAGTGTGATATTAGTGTTGGTATGACGATACCAACAAAGTGAATTTGGTAAGTAATTGACTTAATGGTTGTGTATATGTAATGATGGTTTTGAATTGGTCTTTAATGAGGGATGTGTGGCCGGAGCATCAAAGTGAAGTTTGAAGGACCAAAACTAGAAATCGCATTAACTGGTGCCGGTGTCTTATGACCAGGTAGTTTGAGTCCCCCGAATGATCATATAAAAGGGAGGTTCAAGTTCCCCTTACTACATGTATTGGTTCTTAAGTCACCTTGATTATGCCGGGAGGTTTGAGTCCCTCATAAAGACATATACGGATATAGATATTCTCTAGTTTGTGTGGCTAAACGTACTGGGGCCCTTCCAGCTAGGGGAGAGCTGGGCCCATATATCCCGTAGGTACCTTGTTCTATGACGGTCATACTACATAACCCAGGTTAATGATTTCAAAGTTCATATTAATGTTGTTCTCTATCCCAGCATGGTATAAATATATATGTATATGTATGTATTGTATTAGTATATACGTTGATTGATTGATTTTGAAATGTTGGCTCTATTTTATCCTTATCCTTGAGTTAGATGCTATTACTCCATCCATTAATAATCTTTAATGCTGTATTCCCATGCGGCAGGTGTTGGTTATACTATACCTCTTACTTAGTGATCAGACTTTGGGAACAACTTGTGTTGAATTAAAGTAGTGAGCTTCCATACTTTGGAAGGCTCTATTTCCATTTTAGTTTCTTATGTTTTTATTGGTTAGTCTTGGACATTGGTTTTGGCTATGGTCGGGGGAATATCCCAACCGAAAGTTGTATTGATTTCAGATAGAGGCTTTGTGAGACTACTACAGGTTGGTATGGGCGGTGTCGGCAGTGGTGTCATCCTTGGTTTTGGTATTGGTATTGGGGCTGATATCATATGACTTTATTTGATTTGTGATTGATCCATTTTATTATGGTATGGTTATGGTACAAACAAGATAAAATAACCCACCACCGTATTTTATCAACTCTCATAATACAAATGGAATTCATCCAAGTCATGCCTCACAATAAATATCGATTTACCACATTCTTTATTTGTAAATACGTCAACACTTATCAACTATCCATCATGTAGCACTAATCCTCGGGTATTAATAAATCATCTTTTATCAACTAAACATCACTTATCAACTATTCTTTATTTACCAACTAACCAACATTGCCAACTAGCCAATATTTATCAACTAATCATTATATATCACTAGAGTCTATTCATATTATACTACATTATAACTATTTTCTCATTTTCAACTTAGCTAGATTGTCAATGTCACACCCCAGTGTCACCATATCATGATAAGTATATCATCATAGTATAATATGTATAGTCGGAATCATATCGGGAGGATATTAAAAGATATCATCATAAATATTATCATGATCAACTTTCGGTCTTGCTGGGCATGTACATATCATAATAATCACCCTCCGGCCTTTCGGGTATATATCTTCATAATCATCCTCCAGACTTTGCAAGTATATATATATATATATATATATATATATATATATATCGTAATCATCCACCGGCCTTGTTGGGTATATATCATCATAATCATCCTCCGGCCTTGTCAGGTATATATCTCATCAATATCATAACCATCCTATAGATTTTTATTGGGTATAAATAATCAATATCATCATCAATATAGCCAATAACATAATCATTAGGGTATTTAACAACATAACCATTAACATAGTCTATTAACATAGTTAATAATCATAATCATAATCGTGAGCTCTAGTATAATCAATAACATGATTTCTAATATAGGAAACAAGCACAATCAATTTCCATCCGAGGTCGTTTCGATGAAATATGGGTCCTACACCCAATTTCCAATTTCTTAACTTTCCTTGGCATTGGTATTGGTATTGGGGTTGATATCGTATGACTTTATTTGATTTGTGATTGTTCCATTTTATTATGGTATGGTTATGGTACAAACAAGATAAAATAACCCACCACCATCTTTTACCAACTCTCATAATACAAATGGAATTCATCCAAGTCATGCCTCACAATAAATGTCGATTTACCATATTCTTCATTTGTAAATAAGTCAACACTTATCAACTATCCATCATGTAGCACTAATCCTCGGGTATTAATAAATCATACTTTATCAACTAAACATCACTTATCAACTAGTCTTTATTTACCAACTAACCAACATTGCCAACTAGCCAATATTTATCAACTAATCATTATATCACTAGAGTCTATTCATATTATACTACATTATAACTATTTTCTCATTTTCAACTTAGCTAGACTATCAATCTCACACCCCAATGTCACCATATCATGATAAGTATATCATCATAGTATAATACGTATAGCCGAAA
>NC_061111.1:109702375-109708630 GCF_002878395.1 Capsicum annuum | reverse complement strand
ATATATATATATCATAATCATCCACTGGCCTTGTTGGGTATATATCATCATAATCATCCTCCGTCCTTGTCAGGTATATATCTCATCAATATCATAACTATCCTATAGATTTTTATTGTGTATAAATAATCAATATCATCATGAATATAACCAATAACATAATCACTAGAGTATTTAATAACATAACCATTAACATAGTCTATTAACATAATTAATAATCATAATCGTAATCGTGAGCTCTAGTATAATCAATAACATGATTTCTAATATAGGAAACAAGCACAATTAATTTCCATTCGAGGTTATTTCGACGAAATATGGGTCCTACATCCAATTTCCGATTTCTTAACTTTTCGACCAATTGGTCGAAACAAGCCCTGATACCTCGGTACTCAAACCAAGAGTCCTCCTAGCCTAAAATTGATATTCTAGAGCTGCTAGAACAATTAGAATTTGTATTTGAGGTTGTTTGGCTGAAGTTTTTTTCCGGTGGCCATTTGGAACCAATGAAGACTTCAAAACAGAAAATTGGCTCTAAAAACGAAACGGATAGCCCAATAATGACTGTCAGTTCCAGCAAGTCATAAATGACTTAAGGCAGCTATAGAGAAGATCTAATGATGAGAATAAGCAAAAATATGGAAAATAAAATCAAGGGTCATTCTAATATCCACTACTAAAGGAAATTTCATTTGTGAAAGTTAAGGATTAGGATACACCTAAAGTCTCGAATAGGTAAGGATACTGGGTCTGCATCTCGCTATTAATCTCCCAAGTGGCCTCCTTTACTGGGTGGTGCCTCCACTGAACCTTAACTACACGAATCTCCTTAGTTCATATTCACCTAACATCACTAGCCAAAATAAGCACCGACACCTCTACGAAGGTCAATCTCTCATTCAACTGGGCTAAGTTCCATCTATGCACATAAGATAGATCGGGAATATATCGCCACAACATAGAAACATAGAAAACTGGATGGACAACAATAAAATCTGGACGTAGATCTAACTCATAAGCCACCTCACCAACTGTGCGAAGAATCTCGAGAGGTCTAATATTCCTAGGGCTGAGCTTGCACTTCCTCCTGTACGTCATCACATGCTTCATGGGCAACACTCGGATGAATACTCAATCACCAAATCCAAATATCAAGGCATGGAGTCTACGATCTGCCTAGGCAATTTGCCTACTCAGAGCTACTCTTAACCTGTCCTGAATCACCTTGACTGTATCCAACGACTCCTGAAGCAAATCAGTACCATGAGGTCAAACCTCAAAAGTATCAAATTATCCAATCGGAGAAAGACATCTACTACTATACAAATCCTTAAAAGGCTCCATCTCAATACTCAAATGATAACTGTTTTTGTAAACAAACTCTGCCAAGGAAAAGTGATCCTCTCACTGGCCTCTAAAATCCATAACATAGGCTCGGAGCATATCCTCAAGCACCTGAATATCAAGCTAAGCTGCCCATACTCACTGTCTTCAGACTGAAGGCATCTGCTACCATATTCGCCTTACCAAAATGATATAAGATAGATATATCATAATCCTTAAACAACTCCATCCATATACATTGTCTAGCATTAAGCTCTCTTTGGGTCGTAAGATTCTGAAGACTGCGATGTTCGTAAAAATCTCACAATGCACCCCATAGAATAATATCTCCAAATCTTAAGCGTGAAAACTATTTCCACCTACTCTAAATCATGAGTGGGGTAGTTGCGCTCATGAACCTTTAGTTGTCTTGAAGCATAAGATATAACACATCCTTGCTGCATCAAAACACAACCTAGAACAACACCAAAGGCATCACAATAGATGGTAAATCCCTCACCCTTAACAGGAAGAGCTAGAATTGGAGCTGAAGTAAGGAACTCTTTAAGTTTTCTAAAGCTCAACTCACACTGCTTGGACTATTGAAAGAGAACCTCTTTCCAAGTCAATATGGTCATAGGCTTTGAAATACTAGCAAAACCCTCGATGAAGAATCTATAATAACCGAGCAAACTAATAAAGTTACGAACCTTAATTGGAGATGTAGGTCTAGCCCAATCACAAATAGCCTAATCTTAACTGGGTTTACTATAATACCATACTTAGACACAACATGTCTATGGAATGTCACTGACTCAAGACAAAACTCACACTTAGAGAATTTGGTAAAAAGAACACGATCTTTCAAAGCCTGGAGTACAATCCTCAAATGCTGTGCATGCTCCTTGATCTCTCAAAGCCTAGAGAACAATCTTCAAATATTGTGCATGATTCTCTCCACTCCTTGAATACAAAAGGATGTAATTGATGAATACAATCACAGAAAAATTCAAATAAGGTCTGAACACTCGATTCATCGAATCCATAAATTTGGATGGGGCATTAGTAAATCCAATTGACATCACTAAGAACTCATATTGACCATAATAGGTCCTAAAAGCAGTCTTTAGGATACCCTCAGCTTGATCCTCAACTGATGCTAACCAAATCTCAAATCAATCTTATAAATATTGCTTCACCCTAAACCTTGTCAAACAAATCATCAAGGTGAGGCATAGGATAATGGTTCTTCACCGTCACCTTGTTAAGCTACCTATGATCAATACACAAATGCATGGAGCCATCTTTCTTCTTCACAAACAACACAGGAGCTCCCCAAGGAGACACACTCATCTAATAAAACCATAACAAAAAAGATCTTAAAGTAAGAATTTAGCTCCTTAAGCTTGGAAGAATACATACCGCTAGGTGCCATAGAAATAGGTTGGGTGCCAGGCTTAAAATCAATAACAAACTCAATCTCATTTATAGTGGGAATACTGAACATTCAATTAGGAACACATCAGGAAACTCACAAACTACAGAAATAGAGTCAAGCGACGGACACTCCATACTAGTATCACAAATATAAGAGAGATAAGACTCACAACCCTTTAAAATAAGCCTGCTAGCACGAACATAAAAAATATTCCTCATCGACTCGCAGCTAACCACTTCCTGCCACACGTTTGGGAGTATACCGAGCATCATTAAGGTAATAGTCTTTGCAAAATAATCCATGACTGCATATTAGTGGGATAACCAGTCAATGCTTAGAATCACTTCAAAATCCACCATATCTAGAACAATAAGATCAACATGAGTATCAATATCTCTAATAGTCATAATACAAAATCTAAACACTCGATCCACTACTAAAGATCACCCACAAGAGTAGATACATAGAATGGATTGGATAATAATTCCCAAGATAACTCTAATAGTGGAGCATGATAAGCAGTAACATAAGAATATGTGGATCCCAAATGTAGCACCCCAAGGGTAATCCCTGGACGTCACGCGGTGCTTAAGACTACGAATAACCTAAGATAACCCATGATCTCTACTCAACACTGAACACTCATAAATGTAAACTTAAAACATGAGCAAAAATAGATTAAACAAATGAATAATCTCAATTAAAAGCTCTGTAACTTAATAACCTTTAAATTTATGAAAAACTAAAAGAAACATAATCTGACTAGTCTTGACAAGCCTCTAATCTAATGACTAAAGAGCCACTGGGATAGACCTAGCTGACTCAAACTGAAAGATAAATAACTAGAATAACTTTATTAAGCATCTTAAATCATCATAAACTTGGCCCTCGAACTATAAGGACTCTTTAACTATCTGAATGTAGAAAATAGTGCCTGTGGTTAATCATGCCACTGGGGACAAACACCAGAACCTACATTATGAAATAATGTAGCACATAAATGTATATGAGGTCAGTACTTCTAGAATACACTGAGTATGTGGGGATGAATGCAATAAGTAAATACTGTCATATGCCATTACTGAAACACGCATGCTAAGTGTAAATGAACTTACCTTGATTATGAATAAAACTGAAAGCTATAATTATATGAGCAAAAATAACAAAACAACACATGGATAAGGCCTGTGAGTCACTACACTAAGATTCTAAACTCTTTGCTTTTGTTTTCTTGGTGGGAGATTTTTATAACCGACATAAACCATGTGAGCTATTATGGAGTCCAATGTCTTACCCACATTGAGGAGAGCTATCTCACCCTTCCATCACAATAGAACCTTAACTTAAAGTGATCACTAAACATATCCCATATTTTGAAAAGAAAGGAACACTCTCTAGTGAGGCCCCTAAACCTATGGTGACACGTAATTTCTAGAGAATAGGATACGCTAAGCCCACATTCCCTTCTCGGTGCTAAATAAAACTCCCAAAACATATACTTATATGCCTATACTTATGAAATCCACCTTAAAATAACATATGACTTTATAAACAGAAAACCAACTATGTTTATATTACTTAAATCATATTCATAAGGAAAATTGTGGATTTCATATATAATCCTAGATCATAAGATCAAAATTGAACTTTAATTATGTTGTGATACTTGTAAATTGAACTTATAAGCTTGAATTTCTGATAATTGAGTAACTTATGCTCAAACTTGAAATCATTCATCATCTCATAGAAACTTCATATCAAAAGATCAAACTCAGTGCATAAAATCACTTTAGGGATAAAACATAAGTAAACATGAAATTATATACAAAATAGTATTCAATTTATGAGAAAACATCAAAATCTCAAAGCAAACGAAAAATGGGTATCAACCCTAGTAAGTCACTTTCTTCAAAATCAATTAAAAATCAAACTTTTGGGCACAGGGATGGAAGAGTATCCTTGTTCAAACCCCACATACCTATATTTAGGGAATATCTTGAAAGAAGCTTGAATTGGTCCTTAAGAGTTGAACTTTCGAAAGAAACTCTATTGCTTTTCTCTTGAGAGTGGAGATAAGTATGAGCTTTGAATTCTAAGAATGGGAAAATAACATTTATAGGTTAATTTAAGTTGTGGAAGAGGATTTTGATGCGAGAAAAATACCAAATTACCCCTAAGGAACTTAAAAAAGTTATAGAAATTTTCAGTCGACAACAAGGTTGACATCCCGTCAGTTTGGTGACGTCTCATCACCCTAGTCATCCCTATCAAGCTGGATTTTGCCATTTACTGGTTAAGGCTGATGACTTGAGTTGACTGCTTATTACCTAGTAGAAGACTCGTCAGCTTAGTCATCACCTAGTTAACAGCTCGTCAACTTAGTCGTCACCTTCTGAAAGACAGATGCTCCCAAGTAAAATAAGTATAACTTTCTACTCCGATATTGTAAGGTTAAATTGGATGTGTTTGAAAGAATACTTGAAGATCTTTCATTTGATATATAGTAGGTCACCTGAATTATTATATTCTAGGAGTTACAGTCATTTAAAGTTGATCCTTGTAGAATCCAATATAAAAAGTCAATCAATTAAAATGCTTTCAGCTCAACTTTGCTCTAACTGCTTCTTATGACCATAATCGCATTGAAAACACTTCACACTCAAGGTGAATGACCATGACACTTATTTATGGTTTGACATAGGGGTGGTAAAATTAGCCCAAACCCAAATGACCCGCCCAAAGTTTGATGAGTTTGGGCAAGAATGAATTTAATAATAGGCTAAATTGGGCAAGCTCAAGTCAACCCATTACAAATCACCAACCCAAATAGACCCATGATGATGCCCAAACTTGACCCATTAAATTGCTTAAAGCTTTTACAAAAATTTATTTTGTTAATGGGGGACTTACAAAAATAATCTACTTTTCAACAAAATGAGAGTATTTCTAGCTGAACTTTCAAAATTACAATTTGTAGCATTTTTCTATTTTTTTTTTAAATTTTTTTACTCTATTTTATCTCTAGCCTCTACTTCACTTTCTTTTTAATTTTTTCACTTTTTATGATTTTTTATTTTTTTCCTTTTTAATTTCCTTTTTTTTGTTTTATCTCTTTCTCATTTTTTTCGTTTTTGTTGTATTTTATATTCTATATATTTTTTTGTATTTCTGAAAAATATGGTTACGTCGAGTACAAGTCATGAAAGAAGACAAATACGTCATAACCAGTCATTATATTTATATTCACCATCATTTTTTTCCTTTTATCTCTTTTCATTTTCTTTTTTTCTGATTATTATTCTTTTGATTTTCTTGTATTTTTTCTCATTGTTTTTCTTTTTTATATTTTCCCCCCTTTTTGTTTTTTTTTTTCCTTTTTTTCTTATTTCTTTTTTTTTTTCTATTTTTTTTTTGTTTTGTTTAGTTTTTCTTTTATCAATTATATCTATAGCTTGTATTACTCTTTTTTTTTTCTTTTTTGAATTTTTATTTAT